>NW_005187569.1:316018-329613 GCF_000239375.1 Pundamilia nyererei
GTTATCATTTATAATGTCACCATCAGCCGAGCCATGCGCGCATCGGGTCGCCACATGATGAAGAGCACCAGCATCAGTGGTGAGATCTACGGCATGGAGCACGCTGACGGCAGCCAGTCAGACACGGCACTCGGGAGCCTGGGTAGCGGGATCAAGAAGCGGCGCTCAAGCCTGAGCCAGCGTGTTGTCGCCATCCTGCCGTCCAGAAGGAGTCGAAGTACCTCACAGCTTAGCCAGACAGGTCAGACAACAGACTGACCAAGTGTCCGAGAAAAACGACGTGCAAAGATTTGTCCAGAAGGAAAAACTTTTGAATGCTGTTTTTTTTCTGTCTTTCTGTGTTGTGAGTCTGTTAACTTTCAAAAATGACCAAAATACATCTCCACATTAAAAAAATGAACTGAAAAATGTTAAATAACAGTTTTCACATAAAAATTCAATTTTACTCAAGAACTCATCAAGAAAAGTTAACTTACTAATAGGATTTTTTCACGACTACCCTTTTGCAGAATTTTGCTAAATATTTCACCCCCAGACGACAGCGGGGTACTGGTGGGTGTACTGGTGGGTGTACTGGTGGGTGTACTGGTGGGTGTACTGGTGGGTGTACTGGAAGGTTTTTTGGTTTTCTTAATTTTTTGCCGTGCCCCAGCTGTCCTCGAGAGGCTTTGCTTTTCCCCAGGCACTACTGTAAATAACAGATTCTTAATAATGGACTTACAATGAATTGCTGCACCATCTTGTGGTGCACATTGCACAAAAGTATGGCTTAGCCCTAATTTAATTTTTAGTTGATATCGCTTCAATACACAATTCAAGGGCTTTAGGGACACATTTATAACATTTATAACATTTTAAACTGAACTTGATTCCTTAATCCGATGCTTCTTTATCTACACAAAGCAAGCTGGATTTCATAAGTGGTACTTTGATTTTATAAAGGACACATACATACATACATAAATACAGTGTGGTCACTAAATCCTGAAGAATAAGTTTTAAAAAATGTACAAGTTTACCAGTGTAACCAGTGTGCTGATGTTGCTGTTGTTTACTGGCTTTGTTGTTGTTATGTGTGTTATTTCAGAGGCGGCGGGTAAGGCGGCGGACAGACAGAAAGGTAAAGCAAAAGGCAGGAAGTCAGAGACTGTAGGATACAACAAGGAGGAAGGTTAACTGTGTAATAATAGTAATTGATTAGTCATTGCCCCACGCAGAATAATAAATACAGGGTCATTAACAGAGCGTGACCCCACATTGTACACCAGGAGGAGCATTAGTCCTTAAGTACTTTGTATAGCAGCAGTTCGATGTAACATCACATTCACGTCCCACTTTCACAGACGCAGGCAGAATAGGGCAAAGTCAGGCACAGAAAGCATAAGAAGTGGTTCAGTTAGGAATGATGAATGTTCCCAGCACTCCGTACACCGTTCCTGAACTGTTTCCGGCACGCTTCCTTACTCCACCCTCTTGTTTAACCATTATGCTTAAAGGCTGGTTCGGTCGTGGAAGAAGCCTGACTCAGTGAATTCAGAGTGTTCTCATGAGCTGAGAATACAATATTTGTCTTTGAATTTTACATTTAAAATTAAAGTGGGTCTGAAAGAACTTTGTGTTTATGATAAAAACAAATGAACAAACAGCAGGCTTTTGAAAATGACTGAACTCTTCCTTTTTGATGCACACACTGTGTTATTTCCTCAACCCTCTGAGTTTTGCCTTTCCATCCCTGCTAAACATTTGAGGTGTGAGTGGACTGACTTTTGATTTTTAGTCAGATTTTCCTGCAGTGACCTCATCACCTAAGTACCATTAAAAGTTTTTTACAATTCCCAAATAAAAGCGTCTAAAGATTTGCATAGATTTGTCTGTCGTACAATGGTGTATTACTGAAATGCTGGTGATGTCACCGTGGGATGTTATTTTGCATGGGAAGGCCTGAAGAGATATATCTTAGGCTGTAGTTATCATGTTGAATTTTTGCAACAAAAAAGAGAAATCCATCAGAGATGCCTGATAACTGATTAGGACCTAGGGTTGAATGACACATGCAAAGACCAGTGGCTAAAGCCCGTTTTCCTGTGTTTGCAACAGAAGCGTCAGCAGGTAAGAAGGTGGGTAAGGCCGGCAGCAGCAGCATCCAGAGGAGTGTGGAGACGGGCATGGCAGTGGAGTATCCACGAGGAGGGTCAGCCATGAACCGACAGGCGAGCAGAGAGTCGACCGACGGCAGCATGAACAGCTACAGCTCTGAGGGGAAGTACGTACATGCTGACAATATTGCCAAAACACAGGACAACACACAGAGGGCACTGTCAGTGTTCCTCTGATGTATTTATGTTTCCTATCAAACCTCTAAGAGCTCAATTTTTGGGGTCTTTTTTTCATTTTAACTCCAACTCCAACAAACATACTAGCTCTCTGAATAATGATTAAATTGATTGTTAACCCTCTTAGGTCTGAGTTGTCATCAGTGACTACTCTGCGACTATTACTTACTTTTAGCACTCTTAACAATCAGAATAGATCATTTTTGTTTTGTTTTGTTGGCTGCAGGGAACAGAAAGTTATCTTTCTAAACAACAAACATCAAATGCTGTTAAGAATTTTTGGAAAAAGTTTTTACTGATTCTCTAAAAACTAGATGGAGTCAAAAACTGAGGACAGGTTTCGTTTGTGTTTGTGTATGTCAGTTTGATCTTCTCAGGGATGCGTTTGGGTGCTGACAGTCAGTTCAGCGACTTCTTGGATGGATTAGGCCCCGGTCAGCTAGTGGGCAGACAAACGCTGGCGACACCAGCTATGGGTGAGTCACAGCTTCATCAGCTCTGCTCAATTGAGAAAGAGAGATTTTGTGTGTTGCACATTATTCTCTGAAATGGTCTGTTTTTAAAAACAGGTGATGTTCAGATTGGTTTGATGGACAAGAAAGGCCAGCTGGAGGTGGAGGTGATCAGGGCACGAGGCCTTACCCCCAAACCAGGCTCTAAATCCCTCCCAGGTAACACACGTTCATACAAAACTAATTCCTTGTAGCACTTACAGTTAAATTAAGGTGGATGCAACCTAAAGCAACCTCCATACTGTCCCCGTTTTTTCCCATAAAACTTATTTTTACCCTCTCCTGACCACTCTCTCAGCTCCCTATGTAAAAGTGTACCTGCTGGATAATGGAACATGTAAAGCCAAAAAGAAAACTAAGATTGCACGAAAGACCCTGGAGCCGCTCTACCAGCAGCACCTGCTCTTCGATGAGAGTCCCCAGGGCAAGGTGCTTCAGGTAATGATCACATTTTTTCATGATCACTTTTTTTATGGGAAAACTCGTTGAAAGAAGAAGCTCTAGTTAAAAATGTATTAATAGTGAAAGGTCAGAGTGTTATTGGGGACATTACAGTGAAACTGCCATAGACTGTATATCTTGGAACAATAGACTTATGGTACTTTCCAATAGTCCATAGCCTTTACAGAGTATCCAGAGAGCATTCACAGTGCTTAACGTGTTCCACATTTATGTTCTTGTACACGTCACATATATAACATTATTCTAAAATGGATTAAATTCATTTTTCACCTCAGATTCATGCCCATAATTACAAAGTAAAATAAGGTTTATTCCAGCTTTACTGAAAACAAAAAACTAAATATAACATATACTGTACATTCACAAGCTTTTCCGAGACGCTTTCCTGTTTCCAGTGATCACCTGTCAGCAGTTTGATTGATTGCAGTCCATCTGCAACACGTTCTCATCCCCAAGCGTAACATACCGACGATATGTGACAAATCGTCTGTATGTTACGCGTTCGGAAACATGGGAATCGTTTGCAATGAGTCTACACTTGTACATTTATTTTATTTTGTCATGAATCGCTTTGGAAAACACTGTCTCATACGATTATTACGTCATTCCATTGGAGTCCATTCACAATCCGGTGCGTATCATAGGGACGTGAAAGGTTACCATTCACGTTCCTATGGGAAGGCTTGGGACGTGGTAAATTGGAAATGTGGTAAATTGTGGTGGTAAATTCAGCTTCAGTTGACAGTGCATGTGAGTACAAACCAAGCCATGAAGTCCAAGAGATTGTCTGTAGGCTTCAGAGACACTGAGATTGTATCAAGGCACAGATCAGGGTACAGGCACGAGAAGAACGTTTGCATCATTGAATGGCGCAGTGAGCACAGTGGACAACCTTTTTTTCTGGAATTACAAGTTTTTGTTTAACCCCAAAAACGAGTGTGTTGAGAAAGTGCGTTGTTTTTACTGTTTATTTTATTGTTTTGACTTAATTAGTAGGATTAGAAGGGAACACGTTAACACTATGATACGGGCCACAACTAAGGGTATAAGTCCCCTGTAATTAAAGGAATTTCAGTGTATTTTATTAGAAATTAGAATGTGATTTGATTTGCTTACAAATACTTAGTTGCAATCAGGTTTTTACAGGAAACAAAGACATAATTAACTGTAAGTAAAATGAAATGGTAAGCAAGTCATTTGAAGTGATGAAGTGAAGCATAAAGCATTTTAAAATCTTTTATTATGAGCATTTTGTTTTCCTTTGTGCGTTGAACCTGGAAATCTGTAAGGTTATGTGTTGTGGTGATTGTACCTTTGTCTTTTCAGTCAATCCTAAATCAATTCATCTGCCGTTCTTTCCTCCAGGTGATAGTGTGGGGTGACTATGGACGATTGGACCACAAATGTTTCATGGGTGTAGCACAGATACTGTTGGAGGAGCTGGACCTCTCTAGTACGGTGATCGGCTGGTACAAACTTTTTCCACCATCCTCCCTGGTGGACCCTACATTAGCTCCGCTCACACGGCTGGCGTCTCAGACGTCACTGGACAGCTCAGGACCGCCGCCGGGCGTTCGGTCCTAGTGACCGGACGGTGACCGCCTACCCCTCAACACCCCTTAAGTGACAAAATAGAATAATGGACCACAGCTACTGGACCACTACTGAGCAGAGGGGTGACAACACGCCCCGAGGATGTCGACGAGAAGCCCTCTTTCAAATGATGAAAAGCCAGACGGAGAGACAGGGAATGCGAGTGAGAAAGAGAGGGAGAGATAGAACTAGCCAATCAAAGCTTAGCTGGAGTCTGACAATCACGTCTCACACCTTCCCTCTCCCTCCTCCTTACACCTTTTTGTGTTCAAAGTTTTGCTTTCTTTGTTTTCTCCTCTGACCTGCAGCAGTGGAGGCTTCTGTCCAACATTGTTTTCTTTTTCTGTATTTCCTTGTGCAGCCACTATCAGAGCACCCAAACAAAGTGGGGTTCTCCGCCTAGTAACCCTCCAGCCAATCAGAGTAGAGCTTACAGCCAGGCCACAGGGAAAAGTGTGGAAGTAGCAAATAGTTGCGGCTTCACAGGTTTGGCTGTTGTCTCTTCAGGTTTTACCGTGGCGATAGTGATGAGCTCAAGGGGACAGAGGGTTGGTCCCGTTTAACCGTGATGGAAAGGGAGCCTGCACATGCACTCGCACATTCTTAGCCTTGACAGGAAAAGCTGGACTCGTTCATTCGAATCGAGGCCAAACCTTTTCCGTGTGGAAAGAAAACATAGACCAAATTGCGGATTCGAATTTCACTTTTGATTTTGGATCTTTTGTTTTTTCCTGCCTTTGTTTTTGCCCACTGTCCAGAATGGTGCCACATGGTGCAGACTCCCTCTGTGTATGTCTATGTTTGGTTTTTGAGCGATGGCATGCCAAAGGCCAATGACAAAGGCCAGGCCACATTTCTTTGAATACCCTCCGCCCGACCGCCACCGCCCGTCTCCTCCCCTCCCCAAACCCCTCGAACTCCCCCTGTGGGAGGGAGCAGCATGACTCGGGGACGCCCCCTCCCCGGCCCCCAAGCTGCATGCACGTTTCTTTCATTCCGTTTCGTTTTTTCGGTTCGTTTCTCTACTTTTTTGTAAAATCGAAAGACGAGACAAATTAAGGAACAATTCTCAAAAAAACAAAAACAGAAAAAAAGACTAGACTATGTGTGTTAGTTCCACATACTTTTAGGCCAGCTTGTATGTTGCATGTTCTTGTACAGTTTGCTCGTACTGAATATGAATACAAACCGAGAAAAGCCAAGCCATCCCCGCCCCCTAACAAGAGCGGATCTAATGGGGGGGAGGGTGACAATCCCACCCAGGCCTCGCCTACCACTCTGGGTCTAAATATCCGTATTAGGAAGTCTCCAAAAGAAAAAAAGAAATTGTCTGAATTATTTTTTTCTTTGAACCCTTTGAACAACAGTGCTGTTCTGTAGTACTGAGCATACTCGAACCCCTGGCGTATCCGAGGATGTAGGTGTCTAAACTGTAGTTTATGACGGTCGGGGCTAGAGACAGAGATAGAGAATGTGTGTATAACAGCTAAATGTATATGAAGTATCATTATGAGTTTGATATAAATTATAAAGATATAGATATATGAATATAAAAAAGAGTGTATCTGACTGTACACCCGTCACCAATACACGCAGACATGCACACTTTGTACATACAAATTAGGCTTGAACTTAAGTTATGAACGAACAAACGCATCGCTGACACACAAACATTCCTGGTCTTGTTGAGGGGAATACGCGCCCAGTGCTTGAGCTGCTGAGTGGCTACGAGACACAAGTGGGCGCCAATAGGCCTTTATTTTGATTTTGTCCCAGTTGCAGAAAAACAAGCAGAACCAATTGGAGCAAAGTTTACTTTCTCTTCCTGAAAACCATGTTTTTCTCCCCCTGTTTATTGGTTTGGACTGGACTTCTAAAGCCAACAAGAAACCTGGTTTTGCAGACATATTTTGCAGATGTTTTTTTGTTGAAGCACTTGGCGGTACGGCCGACTGCCCCTTTCCTTTGTCAGTATTACTCCAGGAATACTGATTGTTTACAGCCCATGGCTCCCCACTCCCAAACCACGATACTAGACGAAAGATGAAGTATTCACTGCAACAGTTCTTGTTTGTATAACAGATGTGGCTCTACTGATGTGTATGTTTTATATTCAAGAGTTCATTTTTATTATTTACAAATAAAAGACTGTGTGGAAGAAGAGCGTGGTCGTTTTGAACCCAGTGCTCCCAGGTTATTGTGTACCTGATGACTAAAGGCACATGTCATATGCTGAATGTGATTTTTTTTTTTATATAGGTTTCTTCACAATTTCAGAAGCACAAACTTGGTGAATGGTGGTAATGAGCAACATGATGGTACACTTGTGTCTTAACTGTCTCACTTTTAGATCCAGCCCCAAGTGGCTATAAATATGCTTCAATAAGGAGGTCATTTGGAATTATTGAGCATAATTTTTCGAGTTGCAGAAATGAATTAAGCTTTTGGGCGATTAGTCTCTGATGACCCATCACTGCAGAATGCAATGCCAGTGGTAACTGGAATCAGGACAGGACCCCCTGGAGTCCAGTTAATGGTGGTGATGAAGATGAAGATGGAGGGTTGGATGGAGCTCTGAGTGACCAGGGCAAGGCGAAAACTGAGAAGGAGGTGAGTTGCACAAAATGACAGAGGAGCACTGAGATAGAAAGTATGCAGAGTGCGGGTTGATTGGCATCTAAGGCAGGCAAGAAGATGGCTGGACCTGACCAATGATGTCAGCATTAAGTTGACAGTGCGACAAAGTGGAAGTGATGCAAAGAACAGCGGCCTGGCCCTAATTGCCACCCCCATTGTTAAATGATGAATTAATTGTCATTAACCACATTTTTTTGAAAGCTGAGTTCACTTTCACTAGCCGCACGCCAGAAAGAAAGCTGCCTGATAAAGTGAAGCCGTCTAGAAGAGAGAAAAGCAATGCACCATGTCACAATCTAAAGAAAAGGCTAGGACACAAAGTCATTGACAGCTCTCAGTCCGGAAGGGGTTTCAAAGGCATGTCTAAGGTTTTGAGACTCCAGTGAAACAGTGTGAGCCATTACCCACAAATGGAGAAAACCTGGAAGAGTGGTGAGTCTTTGCTGGAGTGGCCAACCGAGGAGGTCACAAAGGAACCCAGAACAACATCCAAAGAACTTCAGGCCTCACTTTTCTCAGCTATGGTCAGTGTCAGCGCAAAAATGGGAGAGTTCATGGCTCGTCACATTTTACAAAAAAACTTCTTTTTTTTTTGCGCCTTTGCGCAATTTAGAATCAGCAGTTAACCTAACCCCACTAGGTGCATGTCTTTGGACTGTGGTAGGAAGCTGGAGTACCTGGAGAGAACCCACGGAAACACAAGGAGAACATGCACGAGCCACACAGAAAGAACCCGGTGTGAACAGTAACAGTGCCAAAAGTCTAGTTTATTTAACAAAAATTTATTTTGACTTCTAGTTCTAGTTTTTAATTTAGTGTTAGTTAAGTATAAAAACCTTGTTACACACTAAACTTTGAGCTGATATGAAGGAGGTGCATGTACGAGATCAGAGGATGGAAAGTTCTCTGACGCATTTATGATTGATTGATAGCAAACAATACATCCAGCCTCCTGAGCAAATACCGTCTTTACACTCAGCCTGTGTCATGATTTCATTTTCATTTCTCATGGGTTTTGTTTTCACTGGCCACAAAACAAATAGTCTGGCTTTTTTTTTTATTTCACAATTGAACTCATAAAGTTACTAAACTACTTGACACACATACAGTCCGGTGTACGTTAGTGAAAGAAGCGCTTGAGCCCTAGGTGCAACATTCGTAACTCTTTAGTGCCATCTAGTGGTGACTTGAAACGAATCAATTTGCAAATCTGGCAGAAACATTGGATCTCATCATTTTCCCTCTGTCAGGCGTGGTTTACACTAAGACAGGTGATGCACTGTGCTGACAAATATTTCAGAGACGAATATAAATGAAAACAGTTTGAAAATTATGCCATGCCTGTAAAGTACACACAGTATGCGTTCAGCTTGTATACATATACTGTACATTTTGATAGTTTCTTTTGCAAAGTACTTTTTTCTGTTCTTTTACATAAAAATGCTACTTTGTGAATCCCGATCCCAAAGCTCCCATAAAATTCATTCAAAATACTAAATGCCTCATATAGTGACATACTCACACGAACAAGTGACTAATTAAAGGAAAAAACGCCTCAAGCTCTCATTAAGGTTTTTTTGTTTTGTTTTGTTTTTTTTTTATCACCAAAACGTGTAAGTG
Organism: Pundamilia nyererei; assembly: GCF_000239375.1. Lineage (NCBI taxonomy): Eukaryota > Metazoa > Chordata > Actinopteri > Cichliformes > Cichlidae > Pundamilia > Pundamilia nyererei. The sequence goes on from NW_005187569.1 coordinate 325,176, forward strand.
GAACAGCTACAATGTGAAAACGGACTCACCAAGTTTGTGGAAGTCCACCCGAGGGACGGAACACCATTCATCAGAAGACAGATTTTCATCCTGGATGAGAGCACTCCCATCAGGACAGAAATGATGAAAGTGATGGCTCCAAACAAATTTGTACACATTTGCAGTGATGATTCACCTCTGGGGGGCAGGTGGAGCCAAAAAGCATTAAAAAGCAAAACATTTTTGCTTGTGAGTTTTATTTTTGCGCCACTGTTCTGAGCCTTTGATCGGAGGAATACAGACTTACTGAGTTTCAATCCCTGTTGTGCTGTTATATGACATATATGCTTAGCATGTGTCAAACTCAGTGCAATAAACAAACAAAAAGAGGCAATAATAAAAACGGCAAGAGAAGCAAGATTTCATTACATTTTATTCTGTTAAAATGACCGAGTGTTGCATCTGTGGTGTTATGGCACAAACTGGTCTCATATACAGATTGCAGATGAGAAAAGTCCATTTAGCTTCCTAAAACACAAGTCTACAGTTTGCACTGCAGTGAGACAAAAAACTAAAATTCTTCCATTCCTGGTGGGCTCCTGGTTCCACAAATAAAAACAAAAAAGTTTGTGTCTCTCAGTAATAAAATAAATAACAATGTAGACAAGAAGCCAAAGATAAGGAGTGAAATTTCATGTCTTTATCACAAGTCCCAGTCAGATCACCTGTCCGGCAATCTTTTAAATGACGCCGCCAATCAGCAGCCACGTGTAAATTTAACATATTAAGATTTGGTCGGTCTGATCCAATAGCCCCCCCCCCTGTTTTTTCTTTATTATTAATAATATAATTGTGGTTTCTCTATGCTTTTATTGACCACGTCGTGACTTTATTTTGGAAAGTGCTCGGCCTTGATAAGCACGAGCCACACGCCGTAATAACCAGGACACTGGGCTGCTTCCATCTGCTGCTCTAACCTGAGTGAGTGTGGTCACCTCCTCTTCTGCTGGACGCAGTTCCGCTGTGAGGAGGAGGAGGGCCTGTGGAATGTTACAATATAACGTATAATTGAGCACTTTTGATAATGATATGTTGTCAGCCGTGGCGCGTCGTCCTCTGAGACGCAGTCTGCGAACACACAAGTTATTTTCTTTTTTGTGTGTGTTCGCAGTCAGCTGATTGGGGAAGTGTGACGGCCGCTGGTTAACAGGCACACTGAAACAGAAGGGTGTCATGTCACATTAGATTTGTCATGCAGCCTCACTCCACCAGCCCCAGCCTCACACACACACACACACACACACTGCTCCCCTCGGTGGTAATGGTTTGAAACCCACCCACCCCTCGTGGAGGACTGTATGTCAGCGCTCCAGAGCTCATTAGAAAGTCGGTGCCGTGAGATCAGTCCTTACGCACTGCTCCCCGCTCCTTCAGCCGGGCCGCACCGCCGCTGTGGGTACAGCTCTGGCCTCCTCTGCCTCACACCCCTTCTTTCTGTGCGGCTTTTGCAAAATATTGATATTCATTTAAAAAAAAATAAAGAGGAAAAAAGCAGGATTTATCATTGCAAGCTCTCCGATGAGCGGGCCCAATTTATGGCGTATGCTATCATTTAGCCTCTGATCACGATTTCTTAGTAATGATAATAATAATAACAATAATATACAAGACTTAAAATGTATATAAAATATTTGAAAATATTTTATTATAATAATAAAATATTTTTACAGATTTTTCAGAGCACAATTTGACAGCTCACCGCACAGATACCTTTACTTGAAATATTCATTTATAAAACCTTCAAAACAATTAAAATTAGGCGCTTTAAAAAATCTAATAAGAATAATATGATCATAAACGGCTCATTTAACCGTTAAGCTGTGTTTTCAGTGAAGATGAGCAGATAGCAGAAAGGTGAGCTTGTTTGTGGTTTTGTTTCCAGATTTCTGAGGTTTTATTTGTTATTAATTTTTTTCTTTAAAAAAATTCCTGAAAAACAAACTAAACAAAAACGACATTTGAGATTCTCTGTTCTTGCTTGAACAGCAGCTCTCACGCTGCTGCTTCTCTTCTTAAGTTTCTAATCTTTGAATGATTTCATTGATTTGAGGCATCAGTGAATTTATATTTATATTACGTTAAAAAAAAACCAAAAAAACATGAATAAAACTGTTTTTATCAGAAAGTAAAATCACCTAATTATTTGTCCAAAACGTATTTTCCTACTATTAATATGATAAAAAACAAAAACAAATAAAGCAAATACTATTTGTATTTATTTATTTTCATTTGAAATAAATCTCCATTATATTTCTATCCTGAGTCTCCGGGCCCTCTGCGCTTTGTAAAGCGGGGGTCCCTTATATATTCTCACTCGCTCTCATACTGATCGCAATTGGACACAAGGGGGCGCTCGAGTCCTTGTTTGGACACAATAAAGAAGGCGAGCGACCGCAACTGGAAGCTTGTTGATTTAAATGGCGGTCTTTATGCTGTTATGTCACAGCGATCATGGAGTTTGTGGTTTTATTCACCCCGACATAAAACACATCAGCCAGGCTTCGTTCACTTCAAGCGCATGCGCTGCCGGGTTCATTCTGATCAGGAAAAGGTGAGTGTCAGAGACTGACGAAGCTAGTCGCTGTTTGAACCCTAATCAGCACCGTCCTCATACACCATCCAAACACACACCATGCACCCATACAGCTCTTCATTTAAAGCAGCTTTGAAGTTTGTTGGAGTTTAGTTTTGCATGTTTCCTCCAGTGTGAGTCAGTCAATGAGCTGTTTCCAATAATACTTGGTCCTAAATTACTTTCCAAATGACTTTGGATTATTTGTCAGCTTTCTGCAGTCGAGTCTTAAAATGGTGCTAGTCTGACATTACTGACATCCCTCCCTGCATCTGCAGGCCCGGAGACAGACGAATAATCGGCTGTCCCGAGTGCCCAGTTCCCCTCCTGTCGTTCATCCCCAAAGGAACCAATTTAGGGAAAAATTAACAACAATTTAGGCTTAGCCACCATCAACGCCCCTGTGTATGCTAAGGAGGTGGATGGATGGTTTGTGGTCCTTTGAGGCGTTCCCAGTTGACCTTATCGGTCGGCAAAACTCACACTAAATGTCTGCTTCCGGTGTGAGCCACACATTAATAACAGACTCCTAAACATTGACTGGAAGTTTAAAATCTCTCATTTCTCCTTAATTTGACTGAGAACCTTCACCGTCTCATCACACACACGAAAAGGAGATTGGGAGGACGAAAGCATCTAAAGTTGTGTGTGTGTGTGTGTGTGTGTGTGTGTGTGTGTGTGTGTGTGTGTGTGTGTGTGGGGTGATAATTTGCTCTATAGCCGTGTAATCCCGCCCGATTTCATCTAATACCAGCGCTCCGACGCAACGGCGTGCGCGCACATCTCCAGATGTGATAATGGGCGCGTTGTGGAAAGAAAAAAATCCAACCCGCTCGCGTTGTTGTAAAGCTTTGTGGGATCAAAAAATAAGGTGTGTGTGTGTGTGTGCATGCTCTCTATACGTGGGGATGTGCGGGGACTGGAGCCTGAAATTCCTCCGCAAAGAAAGAAAGAAGGACAGGAAGAAAAAAAGAATTACAGGATCTGGAGCTTTTTATCTGTGTTTTTTTCTTATGGTTTGTTGTTGTGTTTGGTGTGTGGTTTCAGGAACGAACAGAACGAATAAGAGAAGCAGGTTTGCAGGTACTAACCGAGTTAACAATTAATGGAAATTAATGGAAAGGTTTGACTTCCCTAAATAATTCCGCACTTGTGTGTAAATTCAGGAAACAGCCGAGCGCGAATTGTTCGGGTGTGTGTGCTCGTGTTACTGGCAGGATGGAGATCGGATCCTTTCATTTACACAAGCGGGAGCGTTTTAGGCCGCATCCGCGTGTGGAACGTGTCCGGTGGAACCTTGTAAGTGTGTGTGAGGCCGGTAACAGGTTTACATCGCACGTTCTTACGCACAGGATTCTGGATAATTAAGATTGTTTAAAAAAAAAAAAGCATCAAAGCAGGAGAGAGGAGGAGAGAAACGGATAAAAAGGAGCGTGGAAAAGGACGGAGGGGGTGTGTGTGGAGCTGATTTATCTCCGGAGCCCCCCCACATTCACACTCACGCACCCCACCCCACCCCCGGTCATTTCCATATATTGAAATGCGCCCCCAGTACCTCAATTTCCCCGGAGCTGTCGTGCGTGCAGAGGAAGGCGCGCATGTGACCACCGCCGATCTGACGCCCTGTACCCCCTCCCCCCGTCAAAGTGCTCCAGTGTCCGGTCACCCGGTGTGTGTGAGAGAGTGCGTACTGAGGTGTGCTCGGAGAATAAAAGTGCTGAGCGCGAAACTGTGAAGTTAAAAAAGGCGGCGTGTGGCCTACATACGCAGCAGCTAACATCCTGCTGTCTGCTCTTTATCTGCGCGCACGCACCTGACACCCCCCCC
>NW_005187569.1:330050-336596 GCF_000239375.1 Pundamilia nyererei
GAGGAAGAGACATTCTTTGTTGCCGACAGATGGGTGTAGACAGAGGTCAAGGTTGGCGTTCTCGGATCTGCGCGCGGGGGTAATGAACAACACAAAAACAAAACCTTCTTAAATAAGTGCGGGTGACAGAGGACGCTGATGGTCCGGGCCTGTTTACAACCACGTTTAACGTCACATTCGTGCCCCACTGTGCGCGCAAACCTGAAGCGAAGAGTTTATCACACGGAGCCAATTTTCACCCCCCCGCCCCAAAACAAAAAAACAAAACAAAAAGACGCTGATCAGGAAGTTAGAACAACCTGTCCACAGTGATCAGTCACGTGACAGATTCCCAGCTTGCTCCTGGATGTTTTCTCTCTCTCCGCTCCTCTCTCTCACTCAGGTGCACCTCCGCGTGTCACCTTCTACAGTTACAGGATCAGGTTTAGTGGAAGCGGTGGCCGCCTGTCGCCAGCACGAGCAACAGGCCACCCAGGATACCAGATGCCCCGGACCGAGAGCGAAACAACCCCACTCCACCCCAACTCCACCCAGCCCGGTTTATCCCAGTTTGAAACGGACCAAGTCATTTATCAAATGAGAGGCACCTTTAACCCGTGTTTAACGCTTTCAGGGAGGAAACATTCAGCACGGAGTTTGTTTGTTTTTTTTTAACGCAGCTTTTGAATGATTAATGCACACCTCAGGGGGGGAAAAGAGTACATTTCTAACAACAAATCGCTACAAACGTCTCCCTAACTGCACAAACTAAACCCGGGAATCCACAATGAACGTCCACGTAACGCCTAAGAAAACAAAACAAAACGCGCTCCGTGAAGACAGAAGAATGAAAGGTTTATGCCTCTCTCCGTCCTCACTGAATTCCTTTGCTTTTCACTGCCTGCCTACAATAGATAAATAACTAAATGTCACTTACTGTGATATTTTAATCCACGCAAACGTACATACACACACGGGTTACAGTTAAAATCTGACACGCTGGATTAAATAATCCACAAATCTCTTATTTACACTCACACAGAATAGCTCGTAACACGGATTATTATTATGATTATTTTATAATTATTATTATTGTACTTTTAAACAATAACGCAGATGTTGTAGTTTACTGCTGCTCTCCTGTTTCGTATCAAACTCTGAGCAGTAAATCAAACCCGTCTGCTCCGCTCAGCTTTAAATCTGCCTCAACTTCACCACACGCTCGCAAACGGGATAATCACCCTATGTGGGATAATCGTCGTGCACGCGCCCCCGGCACACACACACACACACACACACACACACACACACACACACACACACACACACACGTGAACACTCTCGCCTCGCAACCGGTCGGTCTAATAAGCCACGCAGCGAGTTGCAACCTGCAGAAATTTTTCACTCACTGGTCACGCTGAACCTCCGCCTCCTCTTCTTCTTTTTCTCCCCCCCCACCCCCCTCTTCCTCCTCCTCCTCCTTTCTGCCTTGCCTCCCTCCACCTCCACCACCCCCTCGGTATTAAGTGCGCGTCCTCTGCGGTCAGTGCGCGTATCTCCGGGTCTCCAGAAGCAGCCGCCGGATCCTCCTCTCTCCTCCCGCTCAGCAGCCGCTGGTGCTTCGCGAGCTTCTTTTCCCCGGGAGATCCTCTCCGTCTGCCTCTCTTCCCCCTCCCGGTATACCGCAGCGATCTCCTTCTCCGATTCCTCCGCCCGGCCCCGGCGGTACTCTCTCCTCTGTGCGTCCTCCGAACAAACCGGCGGAGTCGCGTCTTTGCTGCCGTTCTATCACCAAACCCCCTTTATTACCAGAGTATTTACAAGCTCTCCCCCCCTCCTCCTCCTCTTCTTTTTCTTCCTCCTCTTCCTCCTCCTTCTCCTCTTCTCCACCCTCCACCACCACCAGCAGCAGCAAAACACCCTCCCCTGCGCACCGTAAGCAGCTCGAACCTAAGGCTCATCTCAAAGTTGTTACAGCGGGCACTAACTGTCCCGCCGGTGGCGAGAGGCTTCAGTTTGGATAGGGAGAAAGAAAGCAATGGGTTGACCCTGTAGTGCTCATCGTGTGTGGGCACATACTCCCCACACACCCCCACTCAAAATACACGCTCATGTCTCTGTTAAAGTTCTGCACAGTGTGCGTGACGCTCGCGTGAATAACCCCGGCATGATCTTCAGGACACGAAGCAGTTTCTTAAAATCAATCAGTACTAAAAATCAAACCCTGTTTGTAAGTTGGAGTGAAGGCTTTGATTTCCTCTGACCTTGTTAAGTCAGGCTGGTGTAAATGATCGCGCATCAGTGTGCTGTACAGTCTGCCTCACTCACTTAAACAGTCATAAAACAACATTCGTGTAAATAATTTGTTAAACTTTTTAGGTTTTTGGAGTCTGACACTTTAACACTGTTCCAAAACACGAGTGTGTGTTTTATGATTATTGTGATTATTATTACTGCGGGAGGTCAGCAGTGATACAGCCCACTTTGCGCATGTGAAGCCACCCAGGTTATAGACGGTGCCTGTGCTTCTTTGGCTGCCCGACCAGTTTGTCCTGTTCACTGCAACCGGATAGCTGCTGTCTGTCATTTTAACACACGCATCTCTCTGTCTGATACCCCCCCCCCCCAAAAAAAAAACAAAAAACAAAACCTTCCGAGCTTTAAGGACACATGCTTGTCCGTGCGCATGCCGCCCACGGTCCAGATGAGCTTGTGTCCGTTCTTCTTCTTTTTCTTATTTTTGCGCGCTTTTCTCGAACAGAAGCCGCTACATGCGACAGACTTTTGCACACACACGCGCGCGCGCTCTCTCTTCCTGTATATATGCAGCAGTATCATATCCGCCCCCTCCAGTGAGCTCCTGTCCGCGGTTTCCCTTGCCCTGTTTTGCGTCCACCTCTCTCTCTCTTTCTGCATATTGCTTTCATTAGACATCTCTGCCTCTCTTTCTCTTTCTCTTTCTCTTTCTCGCTCACACACACACACACACACACACACACACACACACACACACACACACACACACACACACACACTCCTCCCTCCCTCCAAGTGGCTCTTGTCCGGCCCCCCTGATCTCTGTGTCCATTGGCTTCCACCGGGTCTATTTCTCATGTCCAGCCCCCTCCCTCCGAGCTCTCTGTCTCTCCCTCCCTCTCTCTCTCTCTCTAATGACCGTCCATTGGTGTTGTTACTGCGCGTCCCGTCCGTCCCTCCTCCCACTCCCACTCCCACTCGGGTGCCTCGGCCCTGCCCATGTTTTTGTATGTCGGGTGTCTGTCCATCGCCTGACGTTCAAGTTCGCCGGGAACGTCACGTCCGTGCACTTGAACTTGCACGGCTCAGAGGGGGGTGGGGGGTGGAGGGGGGGTTGAGGGGAGGGGTGGCGTGTGTGTGGGGGGGGGGGGGGGGCTTTTGCCATTTTTTCCATCTCTCTCCCCTTCTCTCTCTCTCCATCCACCTCTATCTCACTCTCTCTCTTTTTTCTCTCTGCTCTCCTTTCTCAAAAAAGCCATGACGGCGATCCCGCGATCCATCTTCGCCTCCGCGCCATCTTTATATTATTTCTAATTTATTTTTATTTTTTTTCCTCCCCTTGCCCCTCCGCCTCCTCTTCTCGTGGATGTCAGAGGCGTTGGATGAAGATATTTTTTTTCCTGCCCCACCGGAGTCTCCTCTCTAACCCTGGCTCTCCCCGATGTGATCCGCGCTGAACGCCGCCGCCGCCAGCCACCATGTCTCGCCGCAAGCAAGGCAAACCCCAGCACTTAAGCAAACGGGATTTTTCGCGTAAGTAAAAGATGAGAAAAACAAAATGTCATTTCTGGGTCCCTTTTCACTTCATTCAGCTACGATTTTTCGGGGGGGAGGGGGCGGGAGCGAAGCTGGAACTCCTGGACACCGGACGCACCGCTCGGACCCGCGGTCATCTGGACTTAAACAGCGTGGCGAGAAAGTGCGACACCTCCGTGCGTAAAAGCTGCTCGGAGATCTCTTCCCCCCTCCTCCTCAAAGCCTGTCACAGAGAAAAAGTTTTGCGCGTGTGGGTATAAACCCGCCGCAGCTTCTCGCTTCTGTGGGCTGTTAAATGTACTCGCTGTGGCTCCGGTGCCCCCGCGGTCGCTCCGGTCAGTGGAAGCGCGCAGGGCTGCCGGTAGCAGAGCGCGTCCTCTCCGCGGAGCTTCGTGGAGAACTCACCCCGGAATATCGCTGCCTGCTAGTTCTGCATGCTGCTTGTTCATCTGCTCGCTCTCACATCTCTTCTTTTTTTGGGATTATTTTCAGAAAACCCCCCAAAACAAAAACAAAAAAACTTGGAGGTGGATTTTTGGATCGAGTGGAGGGGGGGGGGACAAAAATCTCGTGTCTGACAGTCTCTGTATCAGCAACACGGACGACACAGATCGATATTTTTCTTATACTTAAAAAAAATCCTTGTGCCTCTCGTGTAAAAGCTGTTTATTGATGTTTAGTTTAGATGAGAGGCTTTCTTCCTGAAAGTGCAGATCCTCCTGCAGTTCAGAGTTAAAGACAAGAAACAGCAACAGGACGACAGCATAGCCAGCTCGGTCTTTTTGTTCGTCTCTTTTTTCTCTCCTTCCACAGAGATAAATGTGGACCAACTTAAAAAAATAGATTCCCAAGCTATACAGAGCTAAGGTAAGATATTAATGCCAGCCCGTTGGGTTTTTGGAGCTGCAGCGTGTGTGAGGGGGAAAAAACTGACAAAATTGTTTGAACTCCGTGGACACAATCTACTTTTACGCACGGCGTTCTTTTATCGCCGGATCTTTTAATTAATTTCACTTTATCAGAGTTATTTCAGCGTGATATTTTGAGAGAGAGCAGATGAGTGTGCTGAGAAACTGCAGGGCAATTGGCAAAGTGGCGTTTATCACCGCGCCATGTGCCGCACGGTGCGCCGCCTCGCAGCGTTTTCAGCGACGGAAAGTGCCCGCAAACACGAAAACGAGGGAATTTGGGCATCTTTACGCTTCGGTGTTTCGGTATGTTGACTGGCTGTAGCCCGTGTTAGGCTGTTGGAGTGAGACAGAGTGTGTGTTTCTGTATGAGTCTGTGTGTGTGTCCAGTTGGGTGACAGTCACAATGACCGCGTGCCGTCGCTAGGAGGCAGAGTGCGATCAGAAAATCCGGCTCTCGACTTGGACCTGATGAGTTTCACTGCCGCCCCTATCTGCACGGGCTACTATTTGGCGATCTCTTTAGAATAAAGGGAGAGTGTACAAGACATGGGGAAGGAAAGAGGGAGGGGGGGAGAAAACAAGAAAAGCAGGGAGACCCCCCCCCCCACACACACACACACACCACCTCCACCATACATCCCCATCCTGAATTCCTCTTCATCACCTCAAACCTACTTTCTTTTTTATTGTTCTTGTGCATCATTTATTTACACTCAGAATATACATCACCTCTGCAGACTTTTGACCCCTCCCCCCTACCCTTTAGCTCTCACTTGACACACACACACGCTTATTTTATTTTTGCATAAATTTTGTTACTAAAGCAATTCAGATTTTTTGGCCTCAGAAAAAAAACAATCAACATCGTGTGGTCAGTTTTCAGTTTTAGCACCTGTGTTTTTAATATCGATTTCCCCCTTCTTCTTCTTCTTCTTTAATTTTTATTACATTTCAGTTTTTTATAGAACATCATTTTCATCGCAGCCCCAGTGTTTGCTTTTACACATACAGACAGCCTGGATTTAAAACGTTAACAGTGGGGTTTTATTGTTTTGTTTATTTTTTCAGTGATGTTTCCTCCTCTAGAATAAACTACATTATCAGTCATTTTCATGTTTTGCCAAGATGGTATTTAAAAAATAATTATTCTGGGAGGCAGTCAGCCAGCAGTTTAAACATCTACTTTTACAGATCGATGAGAGAGGTGGAACTTTAACGGTGGACTTAGCTGAAATGATTTTCTAATTGATGAAACATTTATAACTTTATTTTTTACAGTCATTCCACCCCCTCCTTTAGGAAATGTGATAGCTTTGTTGTGCATGTTCCGACATGTGGATTTAGACACATAATCCTCCTCTCTGCTCCTCTCTGCCTGTTTATTTCATCTACCTGCACTGCTCTAAAAATAGACACACGGCTCTCATTTAAACACGTTTTGTTGAATTTAGCGTTCATATGCTTTTTGAATCAAATCTTATTTAAGGTCTTTCGCCCTCCTCTCCTCATGCTCTGCTAAACACCCCAGACATCCCCTCTCAAGTTCAACTTTAGAGGTGAGGGGCTTATGCAGCTTCCATTAGATTTTGTTGTTATTGTTGTTTTATCCGGAGAATTTAATGCCCCCTTCTTCTTCTTCTTCTTCCTCCCTCCTCCTCCTGGGAGCTGTTGTGTAACTTGTGTGGCATTGTGTTGACCCAAGTTAAATCAAAGAGAAGTGTGACTGTGTGTGTGTGTGTGTGTGTGTGTGTGTGTGTGTGTGTGTGTGGGTGTGGGTGGGGTGGGGGGGTGTTGATGGGGCAGCAGCAGCGGCTGCGGTCTTGGTGGAATTTACCATGTTATCTTCATGTCCCAGTTTGCGCAC
>NW_005187569.1:336616-346616 GCF_000239375.1 Pundamilia nyererei
TACTTTTCACTACAGCTCTGCTGTGACCACACAGTGAAGAAAAGAGGAACACTGGTCACAAGCTGACCCTCTTCCCTCCATTGAGTGACTCAGCCTCATGTTGCACAACAAAACTACTGGCTCAAAAATAACCACAGAATATTGCTGACAGTCAAAATATCCACACACACACACACGCATACAAACAAACACGCAGGTTGCAATGGAGTTTGTATCCTTCCATATTCAAACATACACACACTTCATTTGAGCAGTTCAACCCCCCCCCCCCCACACACACACACACGCATTCCCACACACACGCAGGAGCTCTAACCTATCCCTGTTATCAGACAAAATCTGTACCAATCAGCCAGACAGTGAAAATTAAAATCTATTTTTTGATTCTCTGTGGTCTTAAGTTCATTAAAATGTGAAATTGGCGGCTGAGTAAAGAAGGTCAACACGCATCAGGCGGCTAGTGCAGAGTCACACTCTTCACCTTGGACTGGAAGATTTTCTTTAAAAGAGGGACGGTGAATTATGTTCTCCCGTTTCGCCTCCCTAATTCGGCCGACTGCGCCGCTCCTCTCCCTCCTGCTGCAGGACGAGTCTGGCCTCCACAAAAGGCTTCTTAAAAAAAAAAAAGCAGCGAGGAGTTAATCCGGCCTCGGAGGGGTGAGGAATCGGGTTGAACGGCTCATTTTGGGGCGATTTTCCCGCTGTACAAGAGCCTGGTATCTAAGAACTATAAGTCAGCCACATGTAATCGAGGCCGAGGATTGAGGGAAGAGTTTTATTTCGCCCACACGCATACATGCACACACACGGGCACGCGTGCACACACACACACACAGACGCACTCTCTTCGTGCAGCCTGCCCTCTCTTCCCTTTCCCCGGCACATATGTTGGACATGTTTGTGACAGTTTTCCCTTCTGCTGATTACAGGATCAAACCCTCTACAAACAAGGTTAGGCAAGTCAAACTCGTCCACATCTTTAGTTTTTTTTATTTTATTTTTCTTTCGGTGAATACTGTGTTTAAGCATCATTTTCTAAGCTCTCATTGGCTACCAAATTGTTATCTTGGAGCAATCTGATTGGAGCTTTGCAGCTTTTCAGGATAGAATTTCCCACCATTTATTGTTGTGATCCACACCGGCTCGCGTTGTAATCATTTCCCCTGTATTACATGCTTTTCTATCATTACAAGGCACATTTTCTCACCCCCCCTTATTGTGCGTGCCGCATGCCGACCTTTTATTTAGCTTTGTGTCTCTCTAACTGTGATCCACACTGAGAGAGGTTTTGTGGATTCTTCCTTGTCATCAATTCTCACAAAAACAAAAAAACAACTGTATTAATAGGTTCGAATTACAGGAGAAAGAGAAAAGGAAAATATAAACATGTGGTTTTTGCTTTTCTGTTCTGAGTAAGCATCGCCTTCTAATTTCCCTCTTTCCTCCCACCCCTGTCTTCTTCTCTCCCTCTTCCCCTCTGACTCGCCAGCAGCTGAGCCCCTCTCCACGGCTGTTGTCTCGTCGGAGGAGCTGTCGGAGCGCTGCTCGGAGAACTCGGAGGAGAGTGGCAGCCTCAACGGGCACCACCCGGGCTCGAACGTGAGCCGGCTGGCCCGGCTGGGTCATGACGCTCACCCGTCTCTGGAGCAGGACCTGCTGACCTGCGGCCAGTGCCAGGCCACTTTCCCCCTGGCGGACATCTTGCTCTTCATTGAGCACAAGAGGAAGCGATGCCACGGTCCGCCCTGCCTCACTGTGGGCAGGGGGCTGGACAAGCCCCCCTCACCCTCCCCTGGCTTGGCCCTCACTCCTTCGCCTGCAATGGGCTCCCTGCGCAGCCGGAGGCTGGAAGTGGGTGTCCAGGCCACACTGGCAGACGAAGATGAAGACCGGTTCTCATCACCCCGGGGCATTTGCCCCAAACAGGAGCCCCTCCCAGGTAACCAGAACTGCTTTCACACCAACCAACACACATCACCTCTTTCTGGATACAAGCACAGCCACCATGTGGCAAGATCATATCCCCCAGAGGACCCCTCAGTATCAGCTTAAGTGTGAACAAACCATTCAAATCAGACAGAAGCCAGAAAGTGACCAAGACACAGTCAGAAATGTCACCCGTAGGTGTTCTAACGCGCTCACTGTCGAGATTATTTCCTCAGTGTTTTGGATGCGCTCACTGCTGCAGATGAGCGGATGTGTGTGCTTTCTGCAGCCTGAGCTCTTGCTTTCATTATTTCACATTTTATGTCCAAGGAAGCTTTTTTGTTTGTTTGGGGGTTTTTTTTGAGACACACGTGACAGAAATCTGATTGGCTGTTAGTGGTTAGAAGGGGGTGGAGCGTGTGAGGTGTTTGTGTGTGTGTGTGTGTGTCTTTGTGAGACAAACAACACAGGTGTGGCGAGGGTTCACCTGTGTTGACGCCCTGTGGTTTGATTTAGGGCGTCTTTCTCTTCTTTCTTTTCTTTTAAATTTTTTTTACATGTGTGTGTTTTTATCAACAAAAAGCGTGTGTGTACCCCTTCTACAGTTCCCCTAAAATTCCAGTGTGTGTGTCTGTGTGTTATGGAATGTGAGTGTTTTCCCAGTTTGCCCAGCTTGGCCACAGTGACTGAATCCCACAGGCCAGTTGCAAAGAGCTAAGGGTGACCTTGACTTTGTGGTGCCACTGGTCAGCATTAGTTGTGTGTTTGTGTGTGACTTTGAGTCTGGGGAGTAGCTGCGGCCTCTTTTTGAGTTTGGGTGCAGAGAATCTGTGTGCATGAAATGTGTGTGTGCGTGTGTGTGTTTTTCCCTCTCATGTGGCCCTAGCAGATGTGTCCTGCTCTTGGTGTGGTTTTCACCCCCCTCTTTCCCACCGCCACATCTTACCCGACTAAATGCAGCCCAGCTCTCCATCAGCTTTCATTCTTCTTCTTCTCTGAGTTTACCTCCGTGCCAGACTTCATAGGTAAAACTGGCTATTTTTCCTCCACTTTAGCCGCTCCGCCTCTCTTCCTTTTCCCAGGAATCAAATGAGAGGCGAGCAGAGCGAGGGAGGGGGGGAGAAAAAAAAGTTTTGCTCATGGAGGGAAAGTCGTTTATTTAAAGCGTCTTAACGCCACTAATTATTTGTTGCGGCGCCATTTCTTTCTTTCTTTCTTTTCTCGTGCATTTTAATTAGCAGTAGTCTTTAGTGGCGGGCTGCCTGTACTAAATTAGCTGTTACAGAGAGAGAGAGAGATGACACGGAGCAGCGGAAACGCATCCGCGTTGAAACGCAGCACACTTTGTCGCTTGAACGTAACTCGGGAATCCTAAATGTTGCAGTTTGTTTTTTCCGCTTCAGCGTTTGAGGAAGCAAACGTGACCGAAACCACCAGCTCAAAATTTACAGTGGAGGCGAGGAAACGGGATGGGTTTGACCTTTGACCTTTGTCTCTACGGCTCTAGAAAGACTTTTTTTTCACTTTCTGTAGCGTCTGCATGTTTGATTGCACACTCCCCCCATACACACACTCCCACACACACTCAGACGCTCACCAGTTAAACTGGGTTATTAGAGCGATTTACATCATAATACCGGCGTCTGGTGGCTTCAATAGCGTTGTGTGTGGGAACGTCTTGGTAGGAACAGCTGTACGCTCAGAAGGCAGCGTTATATATCTTGTCTGATGTCGATGTCGAGGTGGACGGGAGACCGGCCGAGCATTATTATTAAATGTTGGGAATTTTCGTCTGGAAAAGGAAAACCCCAGCCTTTAAACTGTCCGTCTGCTTTATTTACACCCTGTCCGCTCTCCTTTTCCCCCCTTCCCTTCTCTTCTTTTCTTTTCTCCCAGCCGCTGGATCCACACCAGCACAAACCTCACATGCTGAATTTGCGCAACACATTCAGTCTGATAGCCGATAATCAAAGCCAGCGTTTCCCTCCTCCTCCTCCTCCTCCTCTTTCTCTTTCTCTTATCCCTCCCATCCCGACCAAACCCATAGCTTTCATCGTAATTGACCTCAAACTGTCACGGTGGAGTAAATATGTGAAAGAAAAAGTAATAATCTGCTGGAATTTCAGCCGAGATTATTGCCATCCAAAAACAATGACACACACACACACACACACACACAAGAAAAGCAAGGTGAGGGCTGCTGCTTCCTCCTTGCTGTGTATGAGGCCTCTGCTCCCACAGATAGGCCTTAAAACAGAAATGCAATTAATGCCATTAAAAAAATCTACACACTTGTAGACACATGCTTTGTCATTAATCTCAGTATTTTCAGTCTAACAGAATTTCTACTGGGGTTTAGTTTTTGCCTCATTATTACTCTGTTCATTTAAATCAGATAAAATAGGACCATACCATCTTCATTTTTCCTTCCCTTCCCCCCTTTTTTGTTGTTGTTGCTCCGTCTCCATCTGCTTTCTTTTAGAAACAACCAAATATTTTTCATCTCACATTGGAGGAATTATTTTACAGCACCCCTCCTCCCTTTTTTTAATCGCTGCATACTTTTTCCTGCATGTATCTTCTCATGTATATAATGATGCTCCGACTGCTTGTTGTAAAATATGTCTGTGGTCAGAGAAGCACAGAGTGGCTGTGAGGCTCAGAGGAACACAAAGCGTCCGACTTGTGCCGGAACGCTGCTATTTACATATCAAACAGCCCCGACCGAGTAGAGCTGACACACACCTGTGTGCGTGTGTGTGTGTGTGTGTGTGTGTGAGAGAGAGTGAGGACTGTACAGGCAAAATGCCGATCGGTGATGCAAAACAGCCAGCGTAAATGCTCACCCACCCACACACACACACACACACACACACACACACACACACACACACACACATTTAGTGCTCTCTCTCTCTCTTTCTCTTGCCCATTTATTCTATTAATCCCTGACTGAGATGAAAATTCTGATTATAATCCCTGAGGCATCCCTCATTCAGAAACAGCATCGCTAATGTCTCAAAAGAGTGGGGCTTCCGCGTGTGTGTGTGTGTGTGTGTGTGTATTTGCGTGTGAATGGCTGCGTCTTCATCTTTGCTCCTTTTACTCAAATTGAAAAAAAAAAGAGGCTTGAAAATTGAAATTTTAGCATCAATTCTTCGTGGATTACTTCGACGGCAAATGCATTTTTCCCCCCGCGCTGTCCTGATTTGTCAGTTGATTTCTCGTAATTAGCACAAAGGGCTGAAAACCAGTCCTAATATTTGTGTTAATGAGCTCAAATTGATACACGGCCAGTGCGGAGAATTGCTCGTCTTTACTGACCAGTGATTTCACTGAGAATTATTGGCTGATAAGCTGAATTAGCTTATCAATATTAGCTCATTAACCCAGATATTATCGCCGCTTGGACATGATGATAAATCGCTACATTTCTTGAGACAAATTTATCATTCCCATTTTTTTCCCTTCCTTCCTTCCTTCCAAAAAAAAAAAAAAAAAAGGCAAATGCAGCTCTTCATGCTAGTCAACCCACTGAGGAGCCATCCTGGCTCAAAGCCTCGTAACATGAGCATTGTTAGTCTATGATCTACTGATTAGCAATTAGCTTATCATCACCGGCTAATGCTGCCCACCTCAATACACATTAGTGCATTTTTAACACCCATTCATTGCCTGGCTTGGTGTCAGATCGCTCGCTCTCCATCTCACGTCTGTCCTCGTCCTCTCTTTTTTTTCTGTTTTGGCTCTGGCGTCTCTCTATCTTTTTCTTTCGTTCTCTCTTGATCTCGCTGCAACATTAGCAGTCAATGCAAATCCAAGACAGCCAATTGATACTGAATCAATTACAGTACATTCGGTGTATGTGTGTGCGTGTGCGGCCATGTGTGTTGTGCTGTGGCGCATCCCAGCGAGCCTACAAAGAGATTTCACACGCTGGCTGCCATCACTAATCTATTGTTGCTGCCCCCTCCCTCTGTTTATGTCCATCTTTCTTTCATTCTTTCCCTTCACTGCGTTTTGTTTAGCGGCCTCGAGTGCAGCGTTTGAACGGTGGGAATGTGGCTTTTGTCTTGAAGGAAGCCTGCCGAACGCAAACGCTGCCGGT
Source organism: Pundamilia nyererei (assembly GCF_000239375.1). Taxonomy (NCBI): domain Eukaryota; kingdom Metazoa; phylum Chordata; class Actinopteri; order Cichliformes; family Cichlidae; genus Pundamilia; species Pundamilia nyererei. The sequence goes on from NW_005187569.1 coordinate 342,651, forward strand.
GTGTGCGAGGAAACATCAGCAGCAGGGTAGAGCATGCTGCACACTGAGATGAGTGGAAAAAGTTCATAATCCTTCAGAGAGGCCTTAATGTTTTCTATTTGATGCTCACAAAAAAAATTCATGATTAAGTAACTGAAGCTCTGCATATGGACAACAGCAAAGGAAAAAAAAGCCTTTTGGTGCTGAGTGTTAAAGAGTAGCAATAAAACAAAGACAAGCCTGTTGATTCGCCCTTTATCCTGTTTTATAATGCTCATCGTTTTTTTACATAAGTCACAGCGCTGAACAAAAACGTAGCCTGCATTTTCATTTAGAGAGCCACTCTAGTTATCTTGAACTTCTGCAAAGCTGGACGGTGACACAGCAAAAGCACGATGTGTCCTGACGTTTGTAACGCTCGCTGCCTCTACGTCATGCACATTATATGTAGTGGAGAGTTCCAAGATGGTAGTTGTAGAACTTTTTTAAAGGTTTATTTTGGGCAAACCTTCCAAGCAGTCTTTATCAGATCTGACTGCTGATTGTACACGTGCAGTTTGTGAGTCCTTCAGACGACTGAAATGACAGTAAATCTACGTAATCCTAGAAAAGAGGGGGGGCCCTTGCAGCGAGAGTTGCTTCTAGAAGACTTTCCCCTCATCCTTCAAACCCGGTTGCTGCGGTTTGTGAGGCTGACTCGTGAGGTAACCCTGATGACATCACAGAAACATCAGCCGGGTTACTTGTGACTCCCCTAGGGGACATTAAACAGCTGATTTCTTGACTGAAGTAGGACTAACAAAGGAAAGTAAAGTGAGATTCCAGCAAAGACTCTTTGAAACACTGGACGCATATTAGGCTGACCTCGGCTGCTGTGACCTTTGATCTGTTGAGCTTCTTTGTCACCGTCAGATTCACTTTGTTATAGTGCTTCTTAGAAGATGGCAGCGTTTCAATGAAATGCAAAGCAGATGTATTATTGTTGCAAAGGCGTGCTGGCTTCTACTATTTATGCAAAACATTTTGCAAAAGTAGCTGGAGCCTTTTCCTCCAAATCATCGCCCGGTTGGGCAGGAAGCGTCCGTTTCAATTTGCACATGTTACACTGTTTACATTTACGGTGGTTTTGGAGTAAGTAGACGAGTAGAGAGCGTGTGCACATGTGCTGAGTATGCCTCTGCACACGGATCATGGCATAATCAATGTAGAATAAAAAGTGCTCATTATATTAATAACAAATAGATTAAAATCACACAATAGAATCCTTAATGTGGCGTTCTTTCTTTCATACTTTTGTCAGGTGCTTGTTCACAGGGGACTGTCGGAACATTGGGAATCTTGCTCTGATGTCGCCTAGTTTTTACTTTAATTAACCTCTTCACATCCGCCAGGTGAACCACTTGTTTAGGGTCAGGGATAAAATGCATCTCAGCTTCATGCAAAACAGGTATTTCATGCTACTTCTCTTGTACGATTTTCTTTTGAGTATGTCTGATATTATACAAAAGGCTAGATGTGAACCTGAACCTAGGCCTGAACAGGTTGCTGGTGACCTCGTGAATGTTAGGGGGGTAGAAAGTGCCTGCTGTTGTGAATTGAATTGACTTGAATTAATCAGAAGAAGAGCATGAACTGTCTATGAAGTGGGAAATTACATAAGGTGCAATGGGAAGATCAAAACATGGAAGCCTCTTTTTTTTGGTTTATTTTTTACAGTGCAAATCAGCTTTGTCAGCTCTGTGGGAAATGATTTAAAATGGATACAAGAGCCGTTTTTTATTTACAGCATTGTCTGCTGAGTCTTCCTGGGACAAAAAACCCTGCTTCCACAGGAAGTGATGAGTTTTATATGTGCAGTGGGTTTGGACTAAATATAAAAAGAACAGGGCATGGACAGCAATCACCACCGCCACCAAGAGACAACAACAACATCAAAGGGTGAAAAAAAGAAGAAAAATCAGAGGGAAAGACGTCACGCTGCCCACACACTTTGACTGACAGCTGATCCCTGGGAAGTGCGGCGCAGACACTCTGCCGCAGCGACGTCGGCCAAACACAGCGACAGATCAGTTGAAACAAAAAGACCCCCGTCCCCCACCACCTCCAGATGATCATGGCCAGCAAAACCCCGTTCCAAAACAATGACAGCGGCAGGCGTGATGAGAAAAGAAAAAGCAGTTTGCTGTATTTACAGCAGTGACAGCGTGTCCGCGACGTCCGTGACGTCAAAGCCCACTACTGTACGCGCTCTGTGATGGAGGATTGTTTATTGATCTGGCTCTTTGTGTTTATGCGAATGATTCGACATCCATGCTGCATTTACTTCTTCGTGGTGAGAGGGAAAGCTGCTGTTTTTGGCTCACTCGCTGCTCGCTCTGTGTGTGTGTGTGTGTGTTTATTCCACATGCACTCGGCTCGGTCTGCTCGGGGGGTGCACATGTAACGCAGCTCTCTTATTATGTTGAAGCCAGTTGAAGGGCTGTTCATAAAACTGTTTATACACTACAAAGCTTATTTATATAGGCCACTGGATTACAGCCTGGCTCTAAACACCACACACACAGATACACGTACACACGCATGCATATATTCACATGTACATGCAGATGTACCTGTCATTACAACAGGCCTGCATGACTGTGGCACAAGTGTGTGTGTGAACTGGCAGTGTGGATGCAGGACATCCCTTTGTGAAGTGTGCCAGAGCTGACAATGCATGTGTGTGTGTGTGTGTGTGTGCATATGTGTGGAGGAGCCTGGCTCCTCGCTCTGGTTTTATGTTCCCCGCTTGGCTGAACTGCTACTACAACTGCAGCAGAGGGCCGTGCACACACACCACACACCCTATGACTGTGTGTGTGTTTACTGTACACGCACAGCTCTGTATGAGTGGGTCTAATCTTTTATTTTGGCATTACGTGCATCAGTCTGTTTCTTTCTGTCGTTCCCGCCACCTTTTCCCCTCCACTTTCTGTCCTTCGTCAGCAAATTGAAAGCATTTCGTAGTGCCAAATAAAGTCCTCTTCAAAGGAGGATAACGCATGTCGTTCCATTTTTTGTTTAACACGTTCGACTCTCGGCAACAGAGTAGACAACCTTAAACTGCCTGACTCCTGCAGTCTAAAATCACCAGAAATACAAGAAGCCCGAAACGCTCCCTCATCCACTTCCAGCAGGTATGAGCCTCGCTCTTTTAGTTTGCAAAGCCAGTATCATAGTAACCAGACATTTTCAGCCGCAAATGTGAATTCTTGTAGGCAAAAATAATGTGAGAGATGTGGTTTTTTTTTTGCTAATTTCTAACATTTTACAAACCAAACAGCTATTTTATTGATCGGTATTGATGAACAATTAATAAAAGATAATAAAAACTTACTCCTAAAATGCTTTGTCACAAATTCTGAAACAGATTTGACTCTTTATCCACGAATGGCAAAATTCTGTTATTGTTATCAGGTTTGATGATGCCCCCTACTCTTCTCATGAGCGACAGTGCTAACAAGTAGCAGAACTGTGTATCATCTTTTCTTCTTCTTCTTTTTCCAGAACCACTGAGTTGTTAAAAACCAAACGGCATATTGTTACGCTCAACAGTTCCAGTAGTTGCTGTTCTCAACTAAATGGTATCGTGGCATATAGTCGAATTTTGGCTACGTTTCTGAATCCTTTACATTACGTAATAGTTCTGTATGAGACAGCGTTGTTGGATCATAATCCAGGAAAACACCTGATCCCACGGTTTCTGGCAGTATTTGCTCTTTTAATATTGATTATTTGAAAGAAGAAAAACATGACTGTTGGTGTGGAATTACAAAAAAAGAATTGTAATACATTTCAGATGCATTTGGTATCGTTTAAAAACCTGTAATTGAATATTTCCATTCATGAGTTAAAAAAACCATCACATTGCCACAGAAAATTATTTTCATGTGATATGTCAGGTAACAAACAAACCTGTAATTTTTCTTGTTCCATCTTGAGATGCTG
>NW_005187569.1:351616-352735 GCF_000239375.1 Pundamilia nyererei
CCTGCAGGCACACTATACATTATTTCTTGACCTTAAAAACGAGACTAACTTAAACTAGACTAGACTTTACTAACTAACCAAGGAGCAGTTTGTTGAGGCTTTCTGAGCTCTTTGTTGGGTGAACCAAAACCTAAAACCCCAGTTAGAGATAACAGAAATCACAACAGCGCTTATCAACTTTCTCTGTTAAGATTTCTGTTTTAGACTGAAACAGAACGCCTGACCATGTTACAGAGCTTGAAACATCACTGGGCCTTTTTACATAACAGGGAGCAGGTCATGTGTCGCTTCTTCCACACAAAATGATCCCTATGAGAGTCACCTGCTCCAATCAGGGAACTTATTAGATGGTAATGATGAAATGGTGATTAAAAATATATAAAGGACATAAAAAAATGAACAGTAACCGTTTCAGATAAGAGATTAGTGTTGCAGAAAATTGTTAACCTGGTGAATTGCGATGCAAAGTTTCCACATTCTGCTCCTGACCATGTGTTCACCTTTGATTTTGTCAGGTAAAAAGAGCGCCACTTTCATGACACAGAAACTCTGACTTTAAGGTTGACATAGTTCGCTAAGCCATTAATCTCATTTTGTAGTACACCCCTCAGGTGTCTCCACATCTTAGCTTGTACACATTAAACGCATTAGCATCCTCTGTTGGCAAACACTGCCAAGAGAGGAAGTGCCCAGCTATGAAAAGCCGCTTTGTTTCTTTGGTTCTCAAGAGTTGTTGCAGAAGTCTGTTCTTATGAGCATTTAATTTGTTGCCTTTTTGAATTGGTGGCTGAGCTGCAGTCACAGTACCCCCACCTCTATACACCTCCCTGCCAATGATGCACATTGGAATTTTCAGCTTTAATCCATCACAAGTAAATTCTTTCTCACAAAAAAAGTACACTTCTTAAATCCTTCCAATTATACCCTTAAATGCTATTTTGACAAAAACACCTGAGTGGGGCTTTCTCATGGGGTTTTTAATATCGCCGTGTTGGAAGTGTGGCTAAGATCAGTGACCACTGCTGCAAATCCAGAATAAGCAGGCCATCGTGCCCACACACACACACACACACACACACACACACACACACACACACACACACACACACACACACACAC
>NW_005187569.1:352755-367180 GCF_000239375.1 Pundamilia nyererei
CACACACACACACACACACACACACACACACACACACACACACCCTCAGGCTAGGAAGTGGTGTTACTCACTGGTCCTACCTTTGGCTATATCACTCCGCAGCCCCCCTCCCTCCTGCAGGCTGTTTATGGCAGCTTTTGCTGCATTAGAAATGAGAGCTGTTTGGCTTGGAGCTACCATATCGGCCACCTTCTTTTCTCCCTGTGCTCTAATCTTATGTAAACACAGAAATCAGCTCCAAGCTCACTCTGGCAGATGCAGGCCAGCAGTGATGTCCCACTGTGATATATCCCTCTAAAGCCTGGATTAAAAGTTTGGAGGCAGGGAGCATTTAAGGGAGGAAAGTTTATATAGGAGCTATTTTTTTTCTGGGTGGGATGCTATCATCTCTTTATTTATGCATGACTAAACAAAAGGAAAGACGGAACTAAGGTCAGAAGTCAGTTGGATTGTATTCTGACTTCCAAAGAGAAGGAAGCAGTAATTGTTCAAGAGAAATAAAATCTTGCTCTTTACACGTTACAAAGCAAATTAGAAAGCCAAAACTACTATTTTACTAATAGGAGGGTGGTGGGACTACGCTTTTAAGTGTCTGGCCTGCCAGAAATCAACAAGGAGATATAGAAGTGAAGGAGGGGGACGAGCGCTCCCAAAAGAGGGACAAAGATAAAGCGGAAGGAGATGGAAAGAAAAAGATATCTACACCACGCTGCAAGAAACATGTTGTAGTGTGACCCGTGTCCAGCTCTGTAAATGCATAAAAGCATCTGTCTTCAAAGATGCATTTTAGGTACGTGCATGCGCACGGATGTGTGTTTGTGTGCGTCGGCGCCTGTCTGTGTGTATCTGTGTCCGTGAATGATCTATGGTTTGTGTTTACCGTGCCATATTTCGGCCCGGCCTGCCATCAGTGGCGTATGAATGATAAATTGCAGATGTCCATCGGATTCACCCGAGCACCTGTGGTCCTTCTCTCCCCCGGCCGCATGGCAGGAAAGCAGAAATAATAAATAAATAAGCAAAGTGAGAGATAAATAAAAAGGCCTTTCAGGGATGCAGAGGTTTTTTTTGTCTCCAGGGCTTGTTCAGGATACAACCTTATTTTTTTATGTATAAACAGAAAATGAAATAAGTTTCTTTTCTTTAACCACCTTCCTGTTGTCCACTTTTGACCCAAGTTGAGTCTCTGCTTTTGTGAGTCTGCACAGATAAGACAAACCCAGCAGTCAGGGAAGATTTTTGTTGGCAGCCTTGTTTTGAGAGGCCTTTCACCATTGACATGAAAGTCCAGCTAATTTCACGATGCAGTGAAGGAGAATTTACAGCGCTGGTTCATCCGATTGTTTTCTGTATTTATAATGTTCTCTCTGTCTTCCTTCTCTCTCCTTCTCTCTCCCCAACCGGTTGCAGCAGATGGCCCCGCCCCTCCCTGAGCCTGGTTCTGCCAGTTTCTTCCTGTTAAAATGGAGTTTTTCCTTCCCACTGTCACCAAAGTGCTTGCTCATAGGGGGTCATATGATTGTTGGGTTGTTCTCTGTATGTACCTTACAATATAAAGTGCCTCGAGGTGACTGTTGTTGTGGTTTTTGCGCTGTATAAATAAAATTGAATTGAATTGACATATGAAGTTAAAATGAAATACTTAATGTTTCATCTGACTTTATACCAACCTAGAACGGTTTGAGAAGCTAGGCCCAACATGCTTTTTGGACATTTTCATTTGTTGCACGTTGCTTTTGTGCTCAAACATCCATCTATTACTTGACTAATAATTTTAGCTCAATGCTATAAAAGCAGATTTATTTCCAGTGGCCCTGAGAGATCAAACGAATTGCAACTTAAGAAAATACCAGCAAAAAGAAAAACGCTGCAAAAGCACGCAAAGAGCAACAGAAGTAGAATAAAATGTTTATATGAAGGCTCAGCAAAGATTAGAGGAGTGAATTAAGTGTAGCGGTAAGCAGACAGAGTTGTTAATGGAGGTTAAGAGAGCGTGGTTTCTTGATATATAAGAGCTGATTTGGATGGGAAAGCGGTGCACATGGTAGAGCGGTGAGGAGTGTGTGCAGGGTTTTTTTGTGTGCTGTTTTTGGGTCGCACTCTAATTAATTTGTGATAGAGTCTGCTTCATCATCCAGGACGTCCAACCCGGCTTTCCTCCCTAAAACTGCAGTGTGTCAGATCTTTGCTCACACTTTTTCCCACCTGCTTCTCCTGCACCACCACTGTGAGACATCTGCTGCTTGAGTGTGTTTTTTGGCGTTAACATGTGTACTTATTAAAGTGCAGTGTAGAGTAGTCTGATGTGCTTTGTTTCCACCTGTTTAAGTCTCTGATGTTGCACACGGCTGCGTTGTGTTTTTGCCCCTGAAAGGCTCGAGAAGCATCGCGAGCCATCCTCTTCCCTCTCCACTTTCTCCTTTGCTTCTTCCTCCAGTCTTCCTCTAAGTCGCTCGCCCCACTCGCCCTCACTCTCTCCCCCTGCTGTGTTTGTGTTTTCTCGGCCTGCTTGTCTCAGTAACAGTAAATACCCTTGCTACCTGACACAGATCCACCTTTCTACTTGACCGCGCACACAGAGAAGGGCAGCTGTGTGCGCGTGTGTCAGTGAAAAAGTGTATTCTCCAGTGACCCTCCGCCCTCTAGTGAACGGGGACTGAGTTAACACACATAAGCACACACACACACCTACACACATGCACGCACCCCCCCCCCCCCCCAGGCAGCCCCCTTCTCTGAGATAAAACACAGGTTTAATCTTTGACACTGTGTCCAAACTGGCCTCTTTGCAGGTGAGGGGAACCTCCTGGGGAACGTGTGTGTGTGTGTGTGTGTGTGTGTGTGTGTGAGAAGCTGTTAGTTTCGGTGTGACCTAAATGTGGAGGACAATAGCCTGGAGGCTATGTGTGTGTTTGAGTGAACATACCGTGCAGTATGTGTTGTCTTTTTTGTTGCCTCGGTGTGTTTCTGTGTTCCTGTTTCTTTTTTCTTTTTTCTGCTTTCTTCTCCATCTGCCTTCTCACTTTCTGAAGTCGATGATGCAACTATGTCAGATATTGGTTTTAATAAAATAGACAGTGTTGGCGAGTCAGTCAGTCAAGCCCGTTGTGCTCGAATCAGTACACAGTGGGCCTGTGAAAATAAACATGGTTTGTGGGGCTTCCTGTTAATTCCAGAATTTCATCTAAAATCCTTCTCCTCACATACAAGGTCTTGAACGATCAGGCCCCATCTTATCTTAAAGACACGTCCCAGACTGCTGGCTCACTTACATAAGGTATTTAAAAGTACAATGGGAGACTTTCAGGCCCCTTCTCTATGGAACCAGCTCCCAGTTTGGATTCAGAGACAGAGGCTCTACTTTCAAGATGAGACTTAGAACTTTCCTTTTTTAAAAGCTTGTAATTAGTGTTGGATCAGGTGACCCTGGAGCTCTCCATGATGCACTGAGTGTTTCTTCTTCTCTGAGCCTGGTTCTGCTGGAGGTTTCTTCCTTTTAACAGGGAGTTTTTCCTTCCCACTATTGCCAAACACTTGCTCATGGGGAGGAGGGTCATCTGATTGTTGGGGCTTCTTTCTAATACTGTTGGATTTAATCTTACAATATAAAGTGCCTATTCACAAAACTAAAAATACTTTCTCATTTGTCTCTCATGGCGTAGCACCTGCAAACACTCTAGTTTTATTGTTTTCTGGTATGAAATGCCCTTCGAGCATGTGGAAATTACACCAAATAATAGTGTGGGCACAAATTTTTAGCCAGCAGCTGCTTTAATATAGCCGTTTCTTAGCAGGCATCTTCAGGAAGCCTTGTTCACGCATTATTTTTGTCCTCAAATATGAATTTGCAGTTTATTAGTACAAGCCTGTCACAGTGTGTAACAATGGTCCCCCTGCCATCCAAACATGAGCCTCTGCTTCATATAGTAGCACAGGGCAGCTCGCTGCTGTTGGTCAGGACAGAATACAAGCTGAGGCTATGCATTCAATTCCTGCTTGAGCGAGTGATTACTCTGCAGGGTCTCCTCAACATCACTTCACTCATCCCCCGCTTTCACATACTCTTATGTCATAGGGTGTTATATCTGGAAATTAGAAAAGGGCTGTGACACTTGTAATTGTCTACTAGATATGGTTTTTCATTGGTTCAATCTCATTCATATGCATGTGGAAAATTATGTAGCTATACAGTGAGTTCCCGAGTAGTTAAAAAAAGGAAAAGATTTTGCATACAGCCCCCAAACAGCGTCTTAATCCCTCGTCGTCATTGAAAATAGATCTGTGATACGCTCCACATGCACAGACTTACTTTACATAAACACCAAATTAAGTTAGTTTCACTCTCAGCTCCTCACACACGCTTGCTGTCTCGCGCTCGCCCACACTCCCGTCGTTTCTCTGTCTCCTTCACTCTCTCTCTTTCCCCTGCTCATTTTCAGTCCAAGATCACTTCAATTAAATCCCCCGAGTAAAAAGCGACCGGGCGCCACTGGCGATATTGGTTATAAAATTTTGAATTTCGGAGTATTAAAATCAAATTCAGATCCTCAACATGTTAAACAATCATCAGCTGGACTGCCACAAGCTGACGCTCACTCATTTTGAGGTGGAAAATCGGCCCTGCCGGCCAAATCTTTTCCATAATAGATGCCTAGAAGTGTAATTTTGTGGCCCGAGCTTCTGTAAAATCCCAGAATTCCTGTTTCGTTTGCAGCCCTCTGTGATGATGGTGATGTTTCAAATGGAGATATTGACCTTTTAGGAATATTTACCATGTAATGCAATTATACTACTAATGGATTTGGCCCACTGATCTTTTTATGCACTGTGTCAGCGGGCCAGTAAAACATTGCTGGCTTTATTACAACACACACACGTACACACACACACACGCCATGCAGACCAGTCAGGCCCTGTGCTCATTTGCGTGTGTATGTTCAACATCTATAATCCTCTCTCCCTTGTGCAATCGCACACGGGCTCAAGCGCACATGCATGCGTGCGCACACAGTCACAGACACACACATGCACACCAGACCCCGCGCGAGTGTGTGTCTGCCAAGTCGAACGGCAGGCTGCCAGCAGAAAAGGGGGCTGTGATTGGGGTGAAGGCTCATCTGGTGGGGTTAGCCAGCTATAGCCACACACACACAGACACACACAAACACACACTGACAGACATACTGACCCAATGCCCAATTAAATTAACAGACTTTATTAGCTCAACACGGCCCCCCAACCGCTGGCCGTCGGTCTCCGGCCACGGTTACAGGAGCGCTTGCTGTTAGCATGTGGAATGCTAATGTTTTCAACCGCTGCTGTCAGACTGGTGCTGAGCTCCACTCTGCTGGTGCTAATGAGCCAAATCTACACCTTCAGGTTCCGTAAGTGGAGCATAATGTAAGTACAGTTTGAGTTAGAGCCCATCCCGATCACAGATACCACATTCAGACTGATAAGTAACAAAAAACTGCACTAAGCAAAGGTCGGACAAATACAGAAAACCATTCAGGCTAATGTTTATGATGTCTTCAGTGAAATCTGCACTTTCCATATGCTTGTGTTTTTGAGCCTCAAACACTAAATGGACTGCAGTTGGGTAGTACGTCAAAACGTAGTTAGCTCCTGAAAAATCATTTTTCTTAAAAAAAAACCTTCATAAACGTCCACTTATTGTTTTCAAAAAGCTTCCAGCTTCACCTCATGGTTTTAATTAGTAGATGGAGTTGAAAATCTAAACAAACTGCTTCTAGTTAGTGTGGATTAGTAATGAGAAGAGTGGTACTGGGACCAGAACTGTATTTTAGTTCGGACCACTTTAGTTGGGTTGCAAAGCAGCTTGCAGATGTGCAGTTTTAATAGAAGCCGAATCTGAGCCAGTTGTGTCAGTGGTGAGCTGATGTGGGCTAACGCTGAGGTCAGTTGATCGGCTGTAACTAAAGCTGAATTTGACTTTAAGATCAATTATTTTACATTTTATAATAAATTGATTTTTACGTCTGCGTGTCTGGAGGAGCTTCATCAAATTGGAGAAAATAACTCTGTGATGATGTCATCAGCAATATTTTCTCTGATGCTAAATTTGAGCATTTAACAGCATAAATTTATAACACGGGGTGCTTTAGAGGGGAAATTATGATTTAAAATATGTAAAATGGTAACTGTGTCCATATATTGGATCTGTAGCTCCAATTATGGTAAGCCAGTCTGAACTGTATCCCTGCACCATGCCTGAAAGGAAATAATGTAAAGTCCAAGCTGCTTTAGGAACCCGAATGTACCAGTGAGCTTCTAAACTTCAGCCGCACTTCACCTTCAGACCACTGCTGACACCTGCCCCACCAAGTATTATCACTCATACTGGTCATTTCCTCTTTTTCACCTGTGCGTGAACATCTGGCTGCAGGCCTGACGAAAACGGGTAGTGAGAAATGCGAAAGGCCGTTGAGGCGAAACGTGGCTGTCTGCGACGGGATTGATTTGAGCATGATTTGTGTATGAATGAGTGTATTTGTGTCTGTGCACATGTGTGTGTCTGTAATCTCTCCGCTGTGTGTGTGAGTCACGGTGGTTTGTGTTCCGTGCTCTGGTTGTCTAGTCTAAATATACCAGCAGACCATGAGAACGATTCTCCCAGTGTCTTTCTTTCTTCTTTTTGCAGCCACCAGCCCTCTGACACATATTGGCACTTAGTCGATGCCTTTCACTCCTGATATAACACCATTTCTGTCGGGAAAAGATTCAAATAGGAACCATTTTAAGGCCAGAGAGTGCATTAACAGAGCTATGATGGCCGTCAGTTTTTTTTTAAAAAATAGATATATTTGCTGCCTTGTTGAGACCTTGAGGCTCTTTTAATGGACAGAAGAGAAAGAAAGGAGGTGGTGGGAGGTTATAGCCAAGACTTTATCAGCCAGACAGAGAGCGTCAGTTTAGGAAGGAGCGACAGAGGAAAGGAGAACGACATACAGACGCTCAGTGAGACAAAGAGGGAGGGCAGATGGTAGAAAGAGTCGGCACGATGTGTGAAAAGCAACAGTTAGTCGGTGTCTTCGCTCTGTGCCAGTCTGGCCTAAATATGGCATGCTTTTGACACTTTCTCCCCTCGCTCACACACACACACTCTATCTCTCGCACAGTTTCGGCAACGTATAAAGAATATAGCTACATTCACACTGTTTCTGCATAAAAATTGCTCAGCTCTGTCGTGCCAGAGTCGGGTTAAAACTGGTCTCTTTTTAACATATTTTAACACGAGAGCTGTAATCACAAGTTGACACCACATTAGTCTTTCTCAGAACACTACATTTACATTGTATTACAGTAACAGAAACACTGTGGCTCACGTCTTTGACACTGTTGACTGTATGACATTTAAAAAAAAAAGAAAAAAATGAAAAACTGACCAGTGGCAGTGTTATTGCGAGCTGTGAGGGATGCCACAGCAGCAACCGAAGCAGAACTCAGTCTCAGAAGTTCTCAAACATTTATACGTACACGGCACACTAGTCAGTCAGGCAGTGCAAGCTCAGTAAACACAAGCTGTGATATTTACAGTCTTCTAACAAAGGGAAAGACTGATTACTGAAAAGGACTACCAGGCACAAGGTGAAGAGCCAAATGCATTAAAGGGGCCTCCAAAACCGCACTGCAAACCCAAAGAATTTGGCAGAACTCAACTTGTCTGAGGCTATTGATGTCCTTGTTTTTTTCTTTTTAAGCTGATGATTTAAAATTCAAATGTTTTTTAGAATTCAAAGGTTTCTGATTACACTATTTTATTACAGTTCAGTTTCACTGATTATCAAGTCTGCTCCAATTTTGTTTTAGTCACGACTTTGTTCATAGTGGGGTTTATGCACCGTGTGTCCGTTGTTTTAGGCACTCAGAAGTAACGTTTACCTCACAGTAAATGCTGCAGTAACTGTTCGTTGTGCTTATTGTTTATAAAACAAATACATTAATACCCGGCAAGAAAATTACGATCTGTTTATTTTTTTCTTTCTTACTCTGCTCACTCCTATCTATGCTACTTCAGTGATAATCAATAACTCAACCACCCACTTCACTCAAGGTGTTACTGCGTTGCTGTTCTATCATAAATGTAAAAACTATAACACAGTGGGGGGAAAAAATGACAAAACAACCCAACAGAGTAGTATATATCCAACATTTACAAGTAGTCTGAAATTATACTTTTACATAGGTCATGAAATAAAAAAAAAATCTGTCTCAGCATTTAAACATTTTGGTTTACATACAGTGTTTTTTTTAAGGGGGTGAAAAGTGAACTCAAAAGATAGCATATTTATTCATTTATTTGCTTGCTTGATACTTTTAAAAGCCCCCTTTTTGGTTATTATTTTGGTTTCCTGTGCGTTGCTCTGATGAGCCAACATTCAAAGAAGAAAAACTACACCATGGATGGGCGAGCCTATTGTCGCATAACAGGATGTGATTCTGAGAATTTTAATGTTTACTAAAAGAACCTGAACCAGCCTCCTCTTCCTTTACCTGAGCACTCTGACAAAGACAGAGTAGTCCTGAAATGTGTATTATCCATGGTTCAGGACTGTGGCACTTTCAAGCTAATGGCATATCTGTTTTCAAGAGCTGCTGCTACAGCACACTTCTCACTGGGTTATGTGGTATGACGGCAGAAAATGTGTCACGTGTCGTTTTTTAAATTCTGGTGTGCAATTTACACCATCAGCAGTCTGTCTTTAAAAACTTAATTCCACTTATTTTGTGTTAGTCACTTTTACTGCTTTTTAATCCTGTACTCAGTCGATGCTGCAGTATGTTGTGTTGGCTTTTCAAATCAAACAGTTCTGCCCTGCAGACTGGAGAAAACAGACATGGCCTCATTCTTTAGCAAAACTGAAGCGGGCACGTTTTTGTGAAAATTGTGTTCTAGGCAGGATTTTAATGCTTTGACTAAGGGAATTTGGGCATTCTTGGAAATGAGTGTGGAAACTGCTTTATGGCCTTATTGGACTTGATTGATTAATATGAAATACCTTTATTGTTTAGGTATGTAATTTGCTGGATCTGGTTATTTTATCCATCACCAGTGCCTAACTTGCTGAAAGAGATTGATGTTACTTAGATTAATACTCAGATGGAATTTTACAGCTGCTCCTACGATGAAATAAAGTGGCTGTTTATTTTCAACTACTCTTTCTTTCTACATGAAGACCTGCAGACCGTGTGGTTACTTTGTCTCTCTGCACCACTCGAGATAAGCGTCCAGGATATGTTCCTTCAACCCGTGTGACCCTGACAGATAGCGCCAAACTTAATCCCACACACGCTCACACATACACGCACGCCTCCGTCCCCTCTGGCTCTTCCTCCTCCTATAGGCAGAGACATATAGGGAGGTGAGAAGGGGGCGGTTGGGACACATTTTTTGGCAGTAGTTAGTAGGCAGCATGCAGTATATGGACACACACACACACACACACACACACACACACACACACACACACACTCATATGCAGAGTTATGTTTCAACTTGATTTACAAGGCTCAGCTGCAGGGAATGAGAAAAAAGCAAAAGAGGGCGGGACTTAGATGGACAGAGAGAGAGAGAGAGGAGTGTGGCTTACAGGTAGCAGGTCTGAGAAAATATAGCAATTGTATAACTGATTTAAAGAGAAGTGGTGCATGATTTTACAAAGTCAGGGAGCTTCTGCCCTGTAGTAAAACTAAAGTTTGTCGTTAAGGAAATATTAATTTGTGTACCTGTCACATTGCTATATGGCCTCCATATAGAAAAGAGGCATGTAGGTTAAATAAAGAGGGATCAATATGTACAGAATATTATGATATCTATATAAGATCTGAGGGTTTTTCCCCTCCAATCCAATCCACAGAAAACTCCCCCTCTGTGAGCAGTGTCTTTGTCACTCTACTCTAAACAACACACTTCAAGGAGGCTTCACAGCAACTTGTTCTTTTATGGAAAACAGTTTAAATGAAAAGTTTACTCTTCAAATGCTTCTTTCACTAAAGACATTTGTCACAGCGAGGAAATCAGGTGTCATTAATAGTGAGATGAAAAACCTGTTAAGATGAGCCAACACATGTGCCGCTCCTGCTGTGACAAATAAAAAATGAAAGTTTAGAGATATTCTGAAGTGGAAATGTTAGTTTTTGTAGGAAAATCTAAATATTTAATCAGAAATAAAAATCAGTGCAGAGAATTTTTAAGGGTTTAAATATAATTTGTGTTGAATAAAAAGATATTCACACTTTTTACTTTAAAGTAATAGTAATATTTGTGCAGCTTAATTGTTGGTAACATGGTCCTGTTCAGACTCTCATCCATTGGTGTTGAGTGCTATAAAATTAGCAGTACTCTGGTAAAATGACAGTAAGTAGACATGGCCCAACCTGTATGGGAGTTTAATCTATGAGAAGGCCTCATGTTTTGTATGTTCTTCATATGCTTTGTGTGCACAAGTAAAGCACAAAGACTGTGACTGACTCTTCAGAGCAGTAATAGAGGTTAATGTCATTATGACACTCAGGGTAGCAACTGGTGGCTCTAATGAGGAGTTCTTTCTTCACGTGTGGCCACTCTGCTGGATTTATGATCAGAAAAACAGCAATAGGCTTTTCTAATAGGCTGACTGACCTTCTCATCAGGAAGCATTTTTCTAAAGATTGCCTAATAGCTGTTATGAATATGATGGCCTTGTGGGTTATTAAAAGCTAACAAGAAGGAGAAAGATACCCTACCCTTAATGTTGTGTGTTCTATGTGTGTATGTGTGTGTGTGTGTTGAGCCCAGAGGCTTCTTGAATGTTTCCTCTCTCTCACTTGTGTTCTTTCTTTTATCACGAGGCCGTGCAAATACTGCTGAAGTGCTGAATGACCTGCTGATAAAGCTGAATAAGCCAGGAGTGTGTATGTTTGTGTGTGAACATGTAGGTGTGTGTAGGTGTATTTTCTTGATGATGACCAGTGTTTTGTCTTCCTCTTTCGTCCCTCATCTGTTCTAAAGGAGATGGTTGAGAGAAAAAACTGGTTAAAAAAATCTTAAGGTGCAAAAAGAAAAGGAAGAGGAGGGATAGCAATAAACGGGTACACCAAGCTTGCCATCTCCTTCTAGGAAAAAGTTGTGTCGTGGAGAGTTCAGCCTTAAATCATGTCTGAGCATGAGCTGACGAGATTCCCAAAGCTATCCACTTGTGAGGAACAGAACCTGTTTACCCTGGAACCAGAATTCTTTCTCCCTGTCAGGAGCTGCTGTAGTTGCTGCGCCTTGGGTTTAGATGGACAGCTTATTAACTACATGGTATTAAATGCTACAATTACACAATGCCTTTTATAGAGGATTTAAAATGCTATAATCCAAATTTGGTGAAACTTCATACAAAACAAAACAAATCATAATAAAGGAGGAGTGCATAATCTGGAAAAAACACAGATGTTCAAGGTCCTGTTTATAGAGTAAGTCCAAAGGAATCGACAAACAGACAGATGTTTCTAAAAACGCCACTAAAATGCTTTAAATCGTTTAGTGTTAAGTGCAGGTGTGTCTGTGCATGGGAAGCATTCTTCAGGGAACTTCACTTTTAAGTTTGTCATTGAGTTGAATGACAGACTCAGTTCTGTGACTGAGTTTCTTCACTTGAACAGTTAAAAGGTGAGGACAATTTCTATGCAGAATTATGCACCACTATCACTACAATCCATCCATGGAAATTATAAAATGTCAAATGCTAATTCTAAGTGTGTTGAGGTCCTTTATCACGTCTCCAACAAACACTGTGGTCATATGGTCATCTTGAGGACACAGCCAATCAGAAAGAAGTTAGCTTAAAGGGAAAGGGGGTGGAGCTAAAGGAGCTTGTTTCATGAAAGGGGTTGCACCAAACTAAATAAGGATTGTTTGCAACTGTGAATTATGCAAAGCCAATCCTAACCCCCCCCCCAAATATACAGCAGGGAATGAGCATAATGAGGCAACTTTAACAAATCTCATGAATTATGAGGCCATGGAGGGCAAGTATTTAAGGCCTCCCAGCGACAGTAAAGAAAAGCGAGCTTAAGAGTAAAAAAAAAAAAGAAAAGAAATGCAAGTTCACAATTAATTGGTAAAAAGAATAAAAGGTCATAAAAAGTATGTTTAAAACTAGAGGAAACTACTGGCCAACTGCTCCTCACTAACAGAGAGCAACATGTGGACACTCCTTTACCTTTATCTCAGGGGGGAAGTATGGTTTCTCAATTATCCTTGTTTGGCTATCCCCTTCCGACCTGTGGCTGTATTTACGCGAACGCCCATTTTATCCATGGCTTTTAATGGCATATAAAAAAATCACTTCCTCATCAAAATGCCCTCTCCTAATAGCTTTTTAGAGTTGTTTGGGAGCTGTTTGGGTTTGGTCATTAGTGGACCATGAATAAGTGTGTGTGTGTGTATGTGTGTGGTGTTTTGGACTGAGAGGCGCTACTAGGTTGTCCCACTAGGTGGGATAAGGGTTGGTGGAGAGTTGGGAGGAAGGGGGGCTGGGGTGGGTCCCATATCCAGGCTGTGTCCATGAGGGTGGGGTTGGTGAGGGTTTGGGAGGGTGTGTGGTGCAGCACTTAGGCCATACTGGGCCTGATGGGAATGCCAGGCCCCCACACCACTTTCCAAATCACTAATGGAGCATCTTTGGACCCAACACAGCACACACAGACACACCTAGACACACACACACACACACACAAAGATGCAGACAACAAGATGTTTAGACACGAGAAACTAGCTTTGAACTGCACTTTTTTCGCTCAAAGTTGACGAGATCAGCAGAAAAAAAGCTCCACATGTACTGTAGCTCCGCCCATCGCCCTCTCCTTTCCCACTCTGCTTTGCTTTTCACACCTCTCAATTATTTACTGGCCTTTTTGTCCACCGCTGGTGGCTTGGCCCCAGGCATATGTCATTGTGTGTGTGTGTGAGCATGTTTGTGTATGCAGAAATGAATACCGTTTCACACACTAACAGAAGTCTTTTATCATTCAGAAATGTTGTCTGTACCATATGCTCACGCAGGTGCTGACCGGTCACCGGCATGCTGGAACCATTTTTCACAGCCCCAGTGGTGACACAATATGGGAGACGGTGTGGTGGCTTTCGGAGATGTATTCTTTTTTTGTGATATAACATCTGATTTTGCATTTCAATTCTTGCGTATAAAAATAAGTGTCTTATGCACATTTACATCCTACATGACAGAAGTTTCAGAGGGTTGCAACCTCACATTCTCCTTTTGTAAAAATATGGTTTTACGTACACATTTACATTACACATGTAAATGAACAGGTGAGGCGTTGTATTATGGGGAAAGGTATTAAACTGTAACTATATTTATTTAACACAAATACATGAATATCGAAATTCATCAACATATTAATATTTCCAAGGCTTTTTAACCCTTATTACATTATATGTTACAGCAGCCTTTCATAACCCTAACACTTCATAATAATCCTCAGTTATAAATTGAAAGCTCATAGCTAATTAAATTTATTTAAATTGTTACTTTGGCGTTAATAAACAGTGAAAAGCTAATTAATAATAATTATGCTTATTGTTGTGCTAATAGTCAATAGTCTTACTCATGCTTACCTTTGTTATTAGTTTTTGGACTAAAAATATAAAATATCAAAATAATAATGCAGTTCTATAGGTTTATATTTAGGTGACAAACAGTTATATTCTTATAACATAACACTGTTTATATAGATATTTTGTATACATAAAGTAATGTTATATTGCATGTATAAAAACAATTCAAGATATTTCTGTGTGTCAAAGCCAATAAGAGATGATATAATTTGAAGTGTTTGTTAATTATTGCTAAATGTTACTGTACAGATCTATGAGCCTGTCAGATACTCAGAGGGATCTTTTTCTGTTACTGGTTACTTTTGAACCCAAACTGTAACCTTTCCCAGAGTCCAACCAAGAAAGTGTGACGCTTACACCAAACAGTTAGAGAAGGTGAACAGGCCTCTGTGTCCTGTGAGTCACATGGTTGAACAAACTATTAATAACTAATAAGTAAGAATTATAAAAGATTATTTCACCATTGGTTAGTAGTGGGAAAAAGGTTTTTTAACTACAGTTTAATTAACTATCAATTTGTTATTAATTAACAAAGGTTAATGCTTTATGAAAATAGAAGAAGTGTATACCCCTGCTTACAACAACTTCATAGAGTCTTATATATTAAATGTCGCAAATATAAAAGCTATGAAGCATTAAATGCAGCTTGCAAAGTCTAAAGCAGGGTAAATGGTGGTAAACGTTGTAATGAATAATGCATATGTTGGTTGTTCTTGCCATAAATTACTCGACAGAAATCAGATTTTTTTTGTCACTCTGTCTTCACACTCACACTAAATGTGTGTGTGTGTGTGTGTG
>NW_005187569.1:367266-369300 GCF_000239375.1 Pundamilia nyererei
GGTTTTGGGGGTGTGAACCAGGGTCAAACTTTCTCTCACTGAGGATGAGTCAACCCCCCCAAAATACTAACCCTCGCTGCGTTTCCAATGTATGTGACTGGTGGTTTCACACAAACCCCACAAAATCTCTCCATCCTCTGACTTCAGTTCCAGCTCATGCACACCTTGTTTCTCTTGGAGAGAGAAAGATTTCCTTTGGCGACGAGTGGGGGGCTTTTCTGTCCGGGAGCCGTCACAGTCGCCTCGCACACTAGAATGAATTTAAAGAGGCAGGTAAACTGCTGCTCGCTCCGTATTAACAGAGCCATATATTCAGCCTGTCTCTTTGGCTTTTTTTCCCTTCTTCTTCTGCCCTTCCTCGGTTTCTCCATCTTTCTCTGCTCGTCTTTTTTTCCCAAAAGCCTGTAGAAAACGTCTGGGGGGGATCGATAGGGCTCTCGGGGTGTAGTGACTGCAGCGCTAATGAATCAAGCCTACAGTGTTTGTTAAGTAGACAGGGCTGTGAAGGAGTGCTGAAGGGGAGTTTGTCTTCGTGCTTTATCTCATTGCAACACTCCTTTTTGCTGTTTGTCTCTGAAAGTAACAGAACAGTGGGCAAACCTTGAAACTTTGATAGGCAATGTAATATTGAACTCTCCACAAACGCACGACTCGTCCTCTTTCACGAGTTTGCGAGGCAGCAATTTGTGGAAATAGCCAGAAATGGCCTTTTTAAAACGCAACTTATTCAACCCTGAGAATGTAAAGTATATCATGTTGCTATCTTAATGACACACTCGGCTTCTGTTTTTGTAATTTCCCCCAGTGGAGGAGCAGTTTATCACACTCAAATCTGAAAATAACCCGTCGATATAATTATTTATTGTGCCTGCCAAAAATTGCTGCTGCGCCGGAGTCCATTCTGAAATCCTCTTGTGAACTGTGCACTAAAAATCAAATGCCTTTACAAAAAAAAAATCCCAAAAAACTCCCAAATACACCCGAGACCCTCTTGAAGTTAAAGCTTTTTCTGAAAAGGAAAAAGGAAGAAGAAGGAAAAAAAATCTTGAATTCTCATGTTTTTTCCTACAGCTTAAACCGTATCTCTCCAAGGTCGGACAGTGAGACTGTGGGAGGCTGTTTGTGTTAAAAGCAGGATGGCTTGTATTTCCTCTTCCTCCTCCTCCTCCTCCTCCCCCTTTCTCTCTTTCACCACAAGCAAGAGCTATCTTGGAAGGAGAAAAAAAAGGCTTTTTATCGCTGATGGCTGATAGTCATAAATTTGTATTAAATATGTCCTCTATCGATTGGCCTTGTCGGATGAATACAATTAAAGAGACGGCGCTGAGTGCTTCCCACCTGGGAGGGGAAGATGGAGGGATTAAAAGAGGGGAGGATGGAAGGATAGAGGGAGGAAATCGAGTAGGGAAAGTGTAAGGGAGTGAAAGAATAGGTGAGCGAAAGGTTTTTGGCAGCTTCTTCGGTCGAGTCACAGCTCGTCCACATCTTGCGTAAATTTTTGTGTGTGTGTCTGTGTGTGTGGGCGCTTAGGGTGTGTGTGGGGCTCTTTGTGTTTTAGGCTCTCATCGTGCTCCTCTTGTGTCTGCTCACACACCACCTCCTTAATTTCCATGGTTTTGCCCTCCCCTCCCTTTCTAATTTTTATTTTGATGTTGTCGGGAAGAAGAGAGGCAGAGAACGGAATCAAGGTGTAGGAAAAATGAAAAAGTGGGATGGAGGGATCGAGTGATACAGGGTAGAAAGAGTGAGGACAGCCACCTGTATGCAGTGTTGATGGACAGATGGAGGGATGAAGCCAACTGGACATAGGAGGGATTAGATGAAGAGAGGAAGCAAAGTGCTGTGTTGTGTGTGTGTGTGATTGTGTGTGAGGGCCTCCGGCCAGCTGAGGTGTTTGCTCGGCTCAGAGTGATCTCCCACTGTGGTCACCGCAAGACACACACACACACACACACTGATGACTGAATTGTCCTACTTGGCAGCTGTTGCAGGTCCCTCAGATCACTCAATACCAGACTGGCTTTGTGTATATAC
>NW_005187569.1:369506-371954 GCF_000239375.1 Pundamilia nyererei
GTGTGTGTGTGTGTGTGTAGGTGTGTGTGCGTGTGCCTTTAGTGACCACCAACCTCTTGCTTGTGGCACTAGAGAAAATCTGCTTCTTCTCAGCATGAGCTCTTATCTCATCAGAGATTTTACACATGAGTGTGTGTGTGTTTCTAGGGAAAACAAAGCATGTGTATTTTTTCGGAAAAAGTACATCAACCTATTCTGATCAATCATTTATGTTAACCTACTGTATCTGAATCACAGCTGCACATCACTGAATGACTGAGAATATTTGACAGAAGATCCTGTGAAAGAGAGACTTTAAATTGTCTTTACAGCTTCCCGCTGTCGTCAGACTCCCTGAACAGTGTTTTAAGTGTTTAGTTCAGATCATTTAGTGACTTTATAAACAACCAGCTGACACCATATCCATTAGATTGCACTTCCCTACATTTTTTTGATGGATTTTATGTGAACCTCCTAATATTCACCAAATCCAGGGTTATGGTTGGAATTTGCTTTATCCACATGTTATCGATTTTCAGACACCAAAGGGGAGTATGGTGGCCCTGAGAGGTCAAATGCACTACAGCTGCAGACATGTTCAGAAAGCACAGAAAACACAGCAGAAGTACATGCTTGATACCTGACAGTGCATTTGGCCTGTCAGGGTCACCATACTATGTTGTTTCTCTTTGTTTGTTTGTTTCTTTTCTTTTCTTTTTTTAAAAATTTTTTTTTACCTGTTTGACATAGTCATGGAAATCTCAGAAAAACTGAAAAGTCAAATTGCATTAACAGTTCATTAAAAGGTGACTCTAGTGTCTGAAAGTATCCGTGTTTAGCATTCTGTTAAATGCAGTCTACCTCTAATTGGTTCACCTGGTGAATGTCATAAGTTAGCGTCACCATTCATAACACTGTTACATAATGTAAGCTTTTGAATGTGACCTATTTCCAAAAAAGTGATTGTTTCTGTGGCTTTTGGTGTTAGCCAGTAAAACCTTCTCCCCACAGCGAGCCCTTCGGTGGTGCTTACAGTTACTAGTGAGCTATACTGGTGATCAAGAGGTTTCCATTTAGGGGCTGAAATAACAGCCGTTTGGTTTATTGAACAGGACATCGATTATATTCATGAACACTTGGTGCCAGGGCAGGGGCTGGATAATTTTGCATTGAGTTGAAGCAAAGGTTTCATGCCCAAACTTGTTTTTACTTTTTGTGTGGACAGGACTCTAATTGTTGCAGTATTTTGCACATTTCAGTCTTGCTGCAGTCAAATAAGTGAGCAGCCTGTCAGCCTGGATATTGCCTAAGAAATGTAGCCTACAACTGTACGTGATGTATTTTATTTACTCCATCTATAGGAAGTGAGACAAAAAAAATGCTACAGAACATTTTACATCATTTAATAAAGGGTCTGATCATAGACTTTATATGAAACACAGACATAGCCTGCAGTTGGTGTAGTTTTGAATACAGGGTATGATTCGAGTGTGTGACTACCTTATGACTGATAAGTTGCCATCGTATAAGTGGACAGTGCCCTTGGTTTATCAGTCAAAGGTAAACCTTTGCATTTTGGCAGTCATCCTCTTGTTTTTTTTTTGATACCATATCTGGCAAACAAACCTGACTCCACAAACCAATGGGAATGTCCATCATTTCTATAAAGGATATGGCTTTAATAAAGGATGTAATCGATCAAATATCTGCACGATTCTCCCAAATCTGATTAAGGTCAGCAATCTGCAACAGATTAGAAGATGAAGGAAAGTTTCTACATCATGGGTTTTAAGTATAAGTCAACACACTGAGTCACTGAGTATTGTGTGTGTGTTTGTGTGTCAGGACCAAGTTTCCTCTTTCAAACCCCAGTCTCTCGCTCTCTTTCTCTGCTCACATAAGTGCTGTAATTTGGATGCTCTGTAATTTCACCATGGCGGTTTAGGGTTAAGTGGAGGCTGTCCCTGCCATCATGAGCACTGGTCTTCTAAATGGACACACACTCTCCCTCACACACACATACACACACACTGGATCATTGCTACAGTGTGCTTGGATGCTTCTACAAAGGCCGGTGCATTTAATTACATTTATAAACACAGTTTTAAGGGCCCAGGCTGTGTCATTAGAACAGGCTTTACGAGATACATTACTGTGTGTGTGTGTGTGTGTGTGTGTGTGTGTGTGTGTGTGTGTGTGTGTGTGTGTGTGCATGAGAGCCAGAGAGCAAGCAAGCGGTGGTGTGTGTTTGTGTATGCCATAAGGAGAAAGAAAAGGAAACTTTGTCACATTGCAGCTATAATGGGTGGCTGGATGGACACACACACAGACACACACGAGTAGAGTGGTGAGAGAGTTGCAGATCGCACAGTCTGTAGCCCAGCAGGGGTTCCAAACACAGAGACAGAAGGTATTGATATATCTTACACACACACACACACACACACACACACACACACACACACACAC
>NW_005187569.1:372198-391452 GCF_000239375.1 Pundamilia nyererei
CACACACACACACACACACACACACACACACACACACACACACACAGCATGTAATCAGGCTGGCTCAATAATTCATTGTTGTTTTTGGTAATTCAAATGCATTCTACCTTCTTTCTCTCACAAAAACACCAGATCATTATTGTCAGGTCTGGAGACTTCTTTTTGTTCGCAGCTATTTTAAGTTCAGATTGTGGGTCTTTGCCATTGGCAGGTGTTTTTATGTATTATTTTATTTGGATGTTCACTTTGATTGAGCATCTATAAATCCGGCAACTTCATTGCTGACTGATCTGCCTTCTTTTGAAGATAAAAATATGTATTTTTTATTTTGCAGAGTTTCTGTCTTTACTTTGGAAAACTTTATTCTGTTGCAAAGAAAGCTGATAGTCCACGGGATATATATTGATTTTATCAAGACATTCTCAGATTAACTGGGGTATAGTATGACGATTGGCATCATGTGTATGAACATACTCAAGCATGAATGCAGTTATGGCATTGAGTGCCATGGGTGGTACTAAAAGCATTTGCCTTAGTTTTACACAACAGTTTTGTGAACAGTCAGATAGGGTCAAAGCAATGCTGTGATGAACATTCCTTACCTGTGTGTTTGCACAGCTGTTTCTTTTTTGTAAGGAAAAGAATCTAGATGAGGTCAAAGGCCTCCTGGACCAGCAGATGCAAACGCCAATGAAAATGTATGGATGTAGAAATAAAGTCATTACATTTGTCAAAGAAGTCGAGTCCTTGAGTCCATCTTGAGGGAACAAACACTTCAGGGTGCGGTGTAACAGCAAGAAGGAGGAACACTGAACCTTTTTCTTGCAAGGTAGTTGGTGTTGTACGTTCCCCCCGGCCTACACAACTTTGCAATAGGATTGACATACTTGCCTTGTAAGTGCAGTGTTTGAGGAAGTTCCTTTGAGCTAGCTGGTGACTCATAGTTGCTAATGGTGGCTGATTTCCTTCCAAGCATAGTGCGTTTTTTTGAGCAGTTTCTGTCATGTTATTATTTGACTGCGGCGTTCCCCTCAGTGAGCGGACAGGACACCAGCTGCCACTGTTTGCATTCCAATTGTTTGCCGTCCAGTTAGTAAGAAGGCCCGAGCATAAAGGGGAAAATAATTGGAGGACAGGAGGATTGTACAGATCGCTTTTCTATGGACTGCACAGAAAGGAGCTGCAGGATTTAACTCGCTACAAGGGCAAGACAGCAAATGATGGCAAAATAACAATTAGAGGAATTTAGTGACACTATAATAGGATGACACTCAAGTATGCAGTGCAGCCAAACTCTTATTTTTGTTCTTACCATGGTTTTGGTAATTGCCTTGTTTTTGCCTCATCTTTCTGAATTAAACCCACTTGGTCTCAAGATGGTTTCGTTTAGAGGGCACTGATCTTCAGCTCGAACAAACATGCTGCTCCGAGATGACAAACTTGAAACGCGACTATAATTAGGGTAGCAAGATTTTCACACGACAACAATGATATGGCTAAGTGCTTGTGAGACGTATAGTAGGCTGGAAGAAGCAGCAAACCACAGCTGCTACACTTTAGTGCTGTATGATGGGGGAAAGATGAAGGGAGGTGAAGACGATGGATGGCTTATGATAGGGGAGTCAATAACTTCAATGTCCTGTTGAAGCCATTTAAAAATCATTTTCTTTGGTATGGTTTGCTCCCCGTGCCACAACCGACTTTTTATATAGTAAAGTAAGTAAGTCAGTGTATCAAGTATGAGACCGAAGTATCTGAGTCACTGAGGATGAGTAGAGAGAGTGAGGCCAAGGGTGAGCAGAACTCGTTATAATAAAATATGCTAGATGTTCCATAGATGTATGTATGCATCACTGCAATACAGATTTATTGCCTATATTTATGAGCCCTTTTTAAAGTTACAGTCTGACCAGCCCTGAAATTGACTGTTTGATGGGGAACATTTAACCCAAGCCATGATGTTTCTGCAAACTTTTATTGCCCCAACCAAACGAATCATTGAAAAATATTAAAGCCTTTAATTGTTAGGTTTATTAGTTATTCATATTTATCACTGAACTCAATCATAGGCATTAGCTGTTGCAGGTTTTTTTTTGCAGATTCTTCTAATAGCATTCTGTTAGATTCCTTGAAAATCTGATTGACCTGCACTGACTGGCTTACCTTTTACCAACATGTAACAGCTCAATTATTTCTATTTTTATTTGCTTTGGCACATTCCTCATTCTTTTTTGTTCTTTAAAAAAAAGAGGAAAAGACAATTAATCTGACAATAAATGAACATAACCCCAGCTTTGCAAGACATGCTTGGTGAAGCATAAGGAAAGAACTGAAGTTCTAGTGAAATGTTGAGGTATCCCTTTAAGGTAAAGCAGGGGTTCATCAGGGGTGAGCGGCGATGCCCAGATGTAAATACAAGCAGCAGATCCTGAAAGCCTGAGGCTCCGATGGAAATCCCAAATTGTATTAAGGGACATTGTCCCTCACTCTCAGTATGCGTACCTAATCCTGTTTTAGCGATGTTCCATTACCTCAATTACTATCATCTCGCCCAGAGGTGGACCCAGCCAAGGACACCACCAGAGAACTACCGATGGGTGGAGGAGAGAGAGAGCAAGGGAGGGGAGGGCTATAAAGAGGAGAGTCCTAGCTTGTACCCAAAAAAAGAGAAAAGAGAAAAGAAAGGAAATGAGGAGGATAGATTTATGGAGAAATCATCATAAATGATAGAGAATTAAAAGAATTCATGTAAAGATACAAGGATAGTAGGTCTGTCTTAGAAGGTAGCCAAGACCTGGCATCCAATTTTGTTTCCCAGCTGGTTGTGGAGGGATGTAATGGTGGCAGTCCAGCTAATTTACAGGCCAGAATTCTGGCTGAAGGACAGACCACTATGCTGGCTGACGTTCTGAGGTGGATTCAATAAAAATCATTTTATACTGTAAATGTGCTGCCATCTTAAAGATACACTGACGCTTTTAATTTAGTGCCACCAACATGTCTTGTTCTGGTTACACAGACATGCATGAAACATTTGGAGGTAACAGGTCATGTGTCACTGCAGCAACTTGTGGAAAACAGTTTCAAATGCTGTAAGCATCTATCGTTCAGTACGTTTTTATTTTTTGAATATTTAAAGAAAAGAAGATTTTTTTTGCCATTTTAACCTTCAAAATGTGACTACATGCATCGACATTATGTCTTCACTGTGGCCGACAACATTATAAGACTACCAAAAAAAATGCAGTCTATACTACTATGTGAATTCTATAAATTTAGGGTTTTCCTACTTGATATTTAGTTTTTTTTGTTTTTGTTGAAATCTTCAATTTGTTTCAAGGAGGAGAGAACATTTACCCCAATATAAAAAGACTAATATTCTGATGTCGGAGTTTTCATGAACGCAGCTCTGCACTGAAAACTGTTTCTCTGACTGAGGCCTAAATAAACTAAACAGGCATGTTCTGACTTGTGAGATCATTCAATCAAGTAGAAATGACTTCTGCATCTTTTTAAGTTACAGTTATAAATTCAAAGACTGCAGGTGTATTAGCTACAGTAACACACTCTGTGTTACTGTCACATGGGGGTTGCTGCTTGTCTGCAGAAGGCTCTTATTTCAAAAGCTGACGATATGCAAATGAAGAACAGCAGCTGAACAACAAACACTAAAATGAGAAAAGCAAAAATTCCTCATTTGAACTTTGTAATAAAGTTTATACAAAATACAAAGAAGATGATTGTTCTGTAAATGCTTTCTATCTGTGATTCCTGGAATACCATTTGCATGTGTTCACAGCGACAGGATAGAGATGATGCTCAGGGGCGTCACTACTCATGGTTGCACTGTCCACGTCACACGCGGGGAGTATCATTACGAGCATCTATCAGTTGGCAGTTGGTCAGGATTCCATCCTGGTCCTGTCAGGGACGAGGTGACCATTTTAAGTGGCTGTATCTGTATGACTGGGGAAAAAGAAAAAAAGTATTACAGCACAGTTGACATAAAAACTATAAAGCAAAAGAAAAAAATAGCTGATAACAGCAGAAGAAAAGCTGAAAATTAAAGTGAAGTAAAACAAATTAGCTCCAGAGAGAGACTATCAAAGTGCAGCACCCTGACCCTAACCCTGACCACCAAGCAATGCGTTCAATTTTTTTTTTTTGATGTGTCTGTTAGAATAATTATTTTTCACCTTCTGAATGCCAAGACTTGGGAGAACAATTTCAATAATCCTGAACCACATATGATGCTCTGGTGTATTTTGGTCTCAATCTATCCGTTTTGTCACTGTACGCTTTACTTCAGCCCCTTGCACAGCCATTGGCTCAGAGTGTTACACTTCGTTGTTGAGAGGGATGGGTAGAGCCAGGGGAACTTGCTGCACTCTGTCCTTCTCTCTCTCTCACACACAAAGGAGTTGTGAAACATGAGCCAAGCTGTCTTACTGCCTCCCTCTCCCATCTAGCACCACATAAGTGTCCAGGCAATGCCCTTGGCTTAATAAGGCTTAATGCCTGCGCTTGTCACTGTAGCATGGCTGGTATTGAGTGCTAGGACATTTCTGAAACTGTGTGTGTGTCCTCTGGAGTCTCACTAGCAGGCACACGGCTCTGACATTTACCCTCGGTAAAGAAGCGGATGTTATTATTTCCCCCATCTGCCCACCCGTCTCCTTCCATATACCTGGTGCACACGTGCAGCCAAACTTTAAAGTTGTGCGAGGTATTTGTCACCTCTATCTAAACTTAAACCACAGAGATTACTTCTATTGCATCTTCTTTCTTTCTCTTTCTCTGGCTCGATCTGTCTTCATTCCACCGTCTCCATTCCACTTTCTCACTTCATTTTTCTACCTTGGAGTGGTGGAGAGTTTGCCTAATGAAGTGGCTGATGGGAGTATATTACAGGGAGACAGAGTGGAGCGGTCGCCTACTCTAAAATCCATTAACCTTACAGTTTCAATCAGCATGCAGACAAGTCTGAGCTACGAGTCAAAAAGGCGCATATTAGCTTAAGAGTTACACTATTGTGCCTTTTACTTGTTTTACTTAATACTTTACACACATCTTTATACAGAGAGAGAAACATTTTTTTTCTTTTGTTTTCAGACAGTTTGTAATGTCAACATTTTATACAAGTCTTTTTTTTAATAATCAAATGACAGTACTTTCCCGGGGACACAGAATGAATCAAAAATTATGAATATGCAGATACTCATGATTTAATGACATAGTTGAAGATTTACACTAAGTGCACATTCACCGCATTCCTCAGAAAAAGATTTCTGTATAGTGTTGTAGGAGTATCAGTTTGAGCAGAACCACACATATAGAGAGAAACTTTTCTCAAAGAAGGTGATAAACCAGTGATTCCCAAGCATTTTGCCACAAGATGTCTTAAAACAAAGCTTATTGTGAGCGTCTGCACAAATGAAATGATCTGCACATGTGACCGCTTTAGCCAAAGAGGCATTTTTGTCAGAAGCAAAGGCATGAAGGTTATTCCTTATGAGAAACATATTTCCTATTTTGTCAGATTTGATTTGCATCTATTTGTAGGGTTCCCAGTCCCACTGGACTAAATCATATGCACATTTTGGAACTCATGAGAAGCTCCATTTAAGTTTTATATAACAAGCGTTTCTGTTTTTTACACAGCAAGTAAGACAAATATTAGACTTCCTTCCTACTAATAGTCGTATTTTGACTGCTGCAAAACATGCCTCAGATACTATTCTGCCTGAAAAGTCTGTAATAGAGTGACATTTTTCAGGGAGATACAGGGCAGCTTTTGTTCTTAAACTTGCTCACACTGTGCTAACTCAGTACACATTGTACCTTTTTTCTGTTCTGTTGGACTCATTCATTTTGTGTGTATGAAAATAGAGATGTCAGACCGGCACCTTGATGATTGTATTCAGAATTACTGCTTGAAACTGTAACTGCTTGAAGGGGACCTATTATTCTCCACATTCTTATGCTTAGATTCTTCGAGTAGCTTTGTACTGAGCCTCGGTACATCCTCTGTTCAACCACTGAATGAAACAAGCAGTTTTAGGCACCTTCCCCATCTCTTTAAGTCAGCTTTTGTCGGAAACCAAGTGTTTAGAGGATTCTATTACAGATTCTATTAAATTGAAATTAACAGTCACCACAAGGAGATTTATATTGTAAAGTAAAGACCCTACAATAATAGAGAAAAAACCCAGCGATCTAACAACAACAGTGGGAAGGAAAAACTCCTTTTTAACAGGAAGAACCCTGTAGCAGAACCAGGCTGAGGGAGGGGTAACCAACTGGGGACGATGACAGATGATGTCAGATGCCTTTAAACCTATTGGCTCTAAGCTAAAAGGACCTCAACTCTCACCCTAGTTCTGGGCTATTAGAGTATTATTTTAAATTGTTTTCCAAAGTTGTGGCAGGCAGGGGAAAAAAACAAAACAAAAAATAGATTCACCTTTAATTGAAATTACTGTCTAGTCAATAAGGGGAAGGCCAAATAATGTCCAGGTAGAAAAAGTGCAGTTTTATTGTCAGTGTCCAAGACCAGAGCAGATCAACCAAAGGGAAAAAACATGAATAAATAAATGAATCCTCCCTGGTCCTGATAATGCAAATGATATTCACAGGTTAGATCCTTTGCAGGTGCCTACAATTAGTGGTAATTTGTACCGATTTTAATGATCCATAATTTGGCTGCTTTTGCAAATGGTTGGTCATATGGGATAAGTGTGTGTGTGTGTACAGAAAGAGAAGCCGGGAGAGGAAAAGGGAAGGGAAATGAAGGCGAATCTTTCGACCAGATGCTGAAATGCACAGACAGACAGACCCCCGCGCACACGCACTTTAACTCAATCATGTCTTCCTTATGACGACAAGCTATTCTGTCGCAATTCATTGTCGTTTATGTGAATAAAAACATTTCTTTTGTCAATTTAAATCGCTGTCTGTAAGCTCTGTACTGTCAGTAAAATTAGATCTCATTTAAACACACACTCGTACACAGAGATTTTCTCTTTGCATGTATTTGTTGAAGTATTTTTTCCATCCCTAAAACCTCTTTGACTTTCTCTTTCTGGCTATTAGAGGTAAATTGCAGTGTGCCGACGTCTAAAAGCTTCCGCTAAACCATGACATCCTTTTAGTATCACTGTTAATTTGCCGTATTTGTTCTGCCAGTAATTAGCAGGTGATACGTCCCAATTTAGTGTGTATTTTTACAACCCACCTAACCTGTTTACATATTAATGGGGTGTTTTGTAATTTATTGTCCACGACACGATTCAACAAAATAGCTTTTAACCAAAAAATCATCTGAGATAATTAGCATCAATATTACGACCCCGAGAATGACACCCATTTGCTTTTGAAATAATATTGCCTGTTTCAGCTTATTATGTGTTACAACTTTTGGACTTTTTTTTTCATTGCAGTTGTTGTTATTCCATAAATAACTCTATTTCTACCCACACACTGAAGACAGCTCAAGCATTTTATGCATTAAATGAGATATTTTACGATTGTTGGTAGTGAAAGGGACAAAGCTATGGTGTTAGTCATTCAGTACAGTCACATATAGAGCTATTATGCTATAGCTAGTTTCTGTTTTAGTGTAAATTAAAATTCCAGACTGACCTCACACTAGCTGTCTACTGTCTACCTGAATATTTTCTCTTTTGCTTTGGGCTTTTGATCATACATAAACTCGTTAATGTATAAAATGTGCATATCTGCATGTTCACTTTGTTTAATGTACCCTTGCTGCACAGTGCTTAATAGTGGAAGGCACTCTGAATGGCAGTGATGGCGGGGTTTGTTTATCATCTAATCTTGTAAACGAGCTGATGGCCGTCCATCAGTGCCCTAATGAGATTACACATGCATTGCGGGTCCTGCCACAGGTCATCGTCACCAGGGCCATTCAAAGGCAATTATTGTTTTAGATGTTCCTCTTGTTGCTGTCTCAAAGTGACTCTACATGCTTCACTGACAGAAGATGCTTTGAAGCAGACTGAAGGGGTTATTTTTCCTCTCCAGTTGGAGCCTAAATGTTTTCGCACTCCTACTGTTATACCATCCTTGGGCGATTGAGCTGCTCTGTTGTGTTTGTGTGAATAAGGGTGTGCATGCACATTTGAGTGTGGGCAGTACATATGACTCTAAAATACAGTTTATGTCAATGAACTTGCATACATTTGAGATAAAAATAGAAAAGCATTCCTGACTACTCATGGCTTCAACCTCCAGGTTGCCAGAGCCTGCCATGAGTGACGGTTGAATTTTGCTTTAACCGTATGTGTGATAGGCAAATTTTCAGAAGGGAGAACATGTTACATTTTGAATGAAGTCACATATTTTGTCATTGCAGTACACCGCCTGGCAGGTAAAAGAAATCTATGAAACAGGATGGATCTACTCTTAATTGTAACCCCAGACAGGTTTCCAATGACCTAGTGAATCAGGTGGTTAATGTATTTAGGTTGTTGCTGGAGAAATAAGGAAGTAGTAAATTACAAGTTTGGAGGATTCTTCTGTGTTGTCTCTCCTGTGTGTTCGGGAGTGTGTGTGTTTGTCAGTGAGCCTCTGTTTTGGTAGATCAGTGGGAAGTGGTCGTCCGCTGGGATAG
Organism: Pundamilia nyererei; assembly: GCF_000239375.1. Lineage (NCBI taxonomy): Eukaryota > Metazoa > Chordata > Actinopteri > Cichliformes > Cichlidae > Pundamilia > Pundamilia nyererei. Next base: position 380,831 of record NW_005187569.1, read on the forward strand.
CCCCGTTTCTTTGTTCTCCTGCTGACAATGGAGGACTCACAGTCAGTCTAAAGGGAGAAATTATGTCCCAAAGCAGTCTGGGAGAAAAAGAGAGAGACACACACACTTCTCACATGCTACTCATGTGGGGCATGACCTCAATAAAAGCTACTGTTGTATTTGCAAAGCCCTCAACACCATGTGCCGACCACTTTTAAAAGCTGTAACAGTTAGGCCTTAGGTTTAAAGACTGGTTCAGCTGAGAACAAAGTTGCTCTTCATGTGTTTCGTTCCGTATATAGCACTGTTCATGTACAGCTGTTTCAATGAAAATGAGTCAAATGACACTAAATGAGCAGCATTTGAAATGCATTAAATGTTTAAAAGAATTCAGCTTCTGTACAATAACATTAACTGTTTCAGATGTAACAAAGTCTGCATCATGTTGAAGGTCACTGATCATTTCTTCTAACCCCCATTCTTTTTTCTTTGTCACAACAGGTAAGGAGGAGCCTACCACTTATACCTGCACTACATGTAAGCAGTCTTATGGCAGCGCCTGGTTCTTGCTGCAGCATGCTCAGAACACCCACGGCTTCCGTATCTACCTGGAAAGTGAACATGGCAGTCCTCTGACCCCACGCATGGGTGGCCCTTCCTCCCTTGGCGGAGGCGCAGACTGCCCTTCTCAGCCTCCACTTCATGGCCTTCATCTGCCTCCTGATGCAAGCCCCTTCAACCTCCTGCGCATCCCTGGCTCGGGCTCAGGTGGAAGGGACAGTGTTGGAGCAGGAGGTGGCATTGGCACTGGCGCTGTTGGTGGTGGCCATCATCAGCGTTTCCCCCCAACACCACCCCTCTTCAGCCCCCCTCCAAGGAACCACCTGGACCCCCACCACCTGAGCCCAGAGGAGCTGGCGCTGGCAGCCCACCACCCGAGTGCCTTTGACAGGGTGCTGCGCCTCAATCCTCCTCTGCCTCTAGATCCCCCTCCAACAATGGACTTCTCAAGGCGGCTTCGGGAACTGGCGGGCAACACCTCAGGGTCCACTCCCCCGCTGTCCCCAAGCCGGCCAAGCCCCATGCAACGCTTACTCCAGCCATTCCAGACAGGAGGAGGAAGTGGAGGCACAGGAGGTGCAGGGGGCAGCAAACCTCCATATCTTGCTACTCCACCGCCTCTTCCAGGTTCCATGCAGTCACCTGTGGGCTCTCAGACCACGCCCACTACCCCTCTCCCCTCAGCAGGGGCTACACCCTCCTCTACCACCCAGTTGAAATCAAAGTGTTGTGAATTTTGTGGCAAGGCCTTCAAGTTTCAGAGTAATCTCATCGTGCACCGGCGTAGCCACACAGGAGAGAAGCCGTACAAATGCCACTTATGTGATCATGCGTGCACACAGGCTAGCAAACTGAAACGCCACATGAAGACACACATGCATAAATCGTCCTCACCAAATACAGGCAAGTCAGAAGACGGGCTTTCTACAGCCTCATCCCCGGAGCCTGGAACTAGTGAGCATGTGGGCAGCGCAAGCAATGCCCTCAAGTCAGTGGTGGCCAAGCTGAAAAGTGAGAATGACCGTATGCTACGTGAAAATGGAGAGGAGGAGGAGGAGGAAGAGGAGGAGGAGGAAGAAGAGGAGGAGGAGGAAGAAGAAGAGGAGGAGGAAGAGGAGGGGGAGGAGGAGGAAGAGCAGAATGGAGAGAGGGTAGCAAGACGAAACAATAACAGCTATCACTTTGGCTTGAACCTTGAAACGGCACGTCAGCATGAAAACAACGGCAGCATCGGAAGTCGACTGGGAGGAGTGGCCGATGAGGGCTCGATCCCTCGTTCGCTGCCTGAGGTGATGCAGGGAATGGGTCTTGCTGCGAGCATGCAGCACTTCAGTGAAGCCCTAAATGCACACAAACGAAATGCCATGGCCCAAGAGAACCACCTGCACCACCACCTCAACCGAGACCATCACCACAATCGTGAGATATGCGATGGAGACTCAGTGCTGGAAACCGATCGTGGGGAGGAGGGCTCAGTCTCAACGGTCAACGGTCGAGGAGCATCACCTAATGAATCCGCCTCCGTCGGCCTCTCCAAGAAACTGCTTCTAGGTAGTCCCAGTCCACTCAGTCCTTTCTCTAAACGTATCAAGCTGGAAAAGGAGTTTGACCTGCCCACTTCTACAATCCCTAACACTGAGAATGTCTACTCTCAGTGGCTGGCTGGCTATGCTGCCTCCCGACAACTCAAGGACCCTTTTCTGAACTTTGGGGATTCCAGACAATCGCCCTTTGCATCCTCATCGGAGCATTCTTCAGAGAACGGCAGCCTGCGTTTCTCAACCCCTCCGGGGGAATTGGATGGTGGGATGTCAGGCCGTAGTGGTACAGGCAGTGGGGGCAGCACACCACACCTCGGTGGTCCTGGGCGCCCCAGCTCCAAGGACGGCCGCAGGAGTGATACTTGTGAGTTTTGTGGCAAAGTGTTCAAGAACTGCAGTAACCTGACAGTGCACAGGCGCAGCCACACAGGGGAAAGACCGTACAAGTGTGAGCTGTGCAATTATGCATGTGCCCAGAGCTCCAAACTTACTCGCCACATGAAGACCCATGGTCAGGTGGGCAAAGACGTGTACAAGTGTGAAATTTGTCAGATGCCCTTCAGTGTCTACAGCACCTTGGAGAAACACATGAAAAAATGGCACAGTGACCGTCCTTTGAGTACCGAAATTAAGTCAGAGTAGAAGGCCGAACAATGGGACCTTTTCCCCGCAGTTATGTCCACCATCAGTCCCCGGTTTATTCCCTGCCCCTTGTAGATTTGCCCCAATCCCAACACACCACTTTTGCCAATCTGGCAGAAGTTTAAGACCATGTGCTTTGCACCAGCACACCCTGTTTCCATTACTCATTGAATGCATGATCTGTATCGGGGCAATACTCTTGCATTGACGCAAAACTTCGAGCCTTTCTCTTGTGCAATAATTTACATGTTGTGTACTATTTTCTTTTATGAGTTTTCCTTTTCCATTTTTAAGAATTAGTCAGCATGCATAGTATGTTTTTGCTAATCAAAGAAAAAAAAAAAAGAAAAGAACTTGTCCCTGGTTGGTTAGTTGTTGAGTAAATGTGTTGCTGTTTTTCTCTTGTTCAGTTTTTTTCTTTTTATTCTTCAAAAAGAGAAAAGACAAGAAAGATACATCCATGCTGCATACATTCTGTAACACATATCATGTACAGTTCTGTTTTGTAACATGGAAAGTGAACATTCTTTGACTTGATCCATTTCTTACAACCCTGGAAATGCACTTATCCTGATCTTTCTAAAAGATACCATGTTCAGACAGGGTTTAAAAAAACCCAACATGCATTGGCTTGAGGACTAAACTGTAAGTGGGCCTTGAAATTTCTTTAAAAAAGACAAGGGTGTGCTAGAATTCAATTTGTACTATCATTCGGTAGAATAAGAAAGAGTGCCTTTGATATCTTTAGACTGCATCGGCCATAACCTTATCTGGCATAAGTTTGGGGTCACATAAGCCACCCAGCGAAGGTCCTTGCATCAAGCACCTGACTGCTCAAATGGACTGTGATGATTCATGATGAAAGATCAGCGAGTTCTCTTTAATCATCATTTAGCTACCTATTACATGTTCAATAGGCTATCTTTAATATGTGGATTTCATGGCAAGCATGGTACAAGCAGTATTGTGTATATCTGAATTATTTGTAGTTTTGTTTTTTGGTGAGGAGGTACTTTTAAAACAAAGGTAACCTGTAGTGTACAATCCTGAATTTGAGGGATACAACGCATGGCTGAGAAGTGTCATGTATCTGCGTTAGCACAAACCTACAACGCTGCTTCAATACGTCAGTGTGTGGAACAATGCATAAAGTAATATATGAGCTCCAAATGAGGCTAACTTTATTTGAGAGCATTGAAATAACTACAAGCTAGACAGACAGAAAGCTACACAGAACTGGAAGCTACATATTACGGGGATTAGAGGCAATGTCTTTCACTTTACATTTCCAGTATCAAAACAGGGTCATAAGTATTATTGCAGAGAAAAAAATAGAGAATTGCAAAAAAATCTATCTGTACTCTAGGGCTCTTTCAAAAAAATCAGAATGAGATCATTTTAATCAGTGTGTATAGGCTAATGCAGAGCATTTTTGTTTGTTTGCTGTTGCTTTTTAACCCAAAGGCAGATTTTCTTTTGTTGTTGTTGTTTCATTCAAGCCGTTCACAGTTTTCACTTGTCACTCCACCTGGGGTACGTACTGACGTCTCTCGTGCATTGTGCCACACCAATGCAGGTTGAGTCTAAAAGCTAGATTGTCATTTATAGGACATAAAGTGCACTGTTTCCTTTTTTTCCTGTTTACAAGTTTACGTCAAAGGGGACGAAAACCTCACTGAAATGCTGTCAGACAATGAGGGTCCCATTGTTCTGAACAGTAAAAGATAAGACACATAATATGTTGTAACTCCACCCTCATGACCTCTGTACCCTTGCCATTTCACCTTTGACCATTTGTCAAATTGTTACCCCTGGAATCCCCAACATTTAGCCTGGGCTGATATTTCATTGTTGTCAGCAAGATCTGTAAATTCAAAGGTTCACAGCGAGAAACCGATGCTCCTACACGGCCGTCAAATGGACACAGTTTTCATTCCTGCTGGCCACTGTAACATCCACTTTTTTTCTTTCTTCTTTATTTTAAAGGAGTTGTTGTTGTCGTCTGTACCTGAATAATCTATAGACCTTACTGGCTTGTCAACTGACACTCCAAGTTGTGTTGCCCACACTGCAAGAATCTGTTTTTTGTATAAATCTTCCTTTAATTATAGATATGAAAATAAACTTTTGTTTTCAAATAACACTTCACGCTCTCTTAGGGGAAGATGTATTTAAGTTTAATTGTCGTTTCTCTTTTCCTCAGCGTCTTGGTGGTGTTCAAGACTCCGATCACAGTATATATGAAATGATACAAAAAAAAGATGAAAAACAAACAAACAAAAAACAAAACAAAAAAAAAACAAACTCTGTGATTTTTTTTTTCCGTATTTTGTTTTGCCTTGGCTCTTCACAGCTCTTCAGGTTGAAATACATTGGGGAAAGGATTAAAATTATATATGAATATATAATAAAGAACTTAAAATATAGGAAAATGCACACTCATGTCGATTCCTATGCTTAAACACATTTATGGTCTACTTTTTCTGTATTTCTAGAATTGTATTTGAATTCAATGTTCACTTAGAGTAGGCACTATAGTATTTATATTGAGGCTCGTATTTTTAACTGTTGCTTGTTCTCTCTAAAGGTATTTACCATACCTTCTTTTGGTAGTGGAAAAAAAATCCCAAGCTGCCACGGTATATTTTTTTAATTTGGCAGGATAATATAGTGCGAATTATTTGTATGTTTAAAGAAATAAAAGAAAAAAAACATAAAAAGCAGCTAAAATATGTGGCATTGGGAGGCGTCGTGGGGCCATCAGATGGCCGCTGCTGTTTCCTGTCCACAGAGGTGGTTGTACATATGTTTGCTTTTTGGTTCAGACCTCCTTCCCTTGTCCCCCCCCCCCCGCTGCCATTCTTGTATGCAGTAATGCAAGCTGACGTCGGCCTGTTCTGTTGTGTGCTTCTGTCTCTCTCACCCCTCCCACCTGACAACATTCCAACATCAAGAAGCTAGGGGGGAAAAAAACAAAAGAAAAAAAAACTTCATATGCAGTACATGGATTACGAAAAAGCGTCAAAATAAATACGTTGAAAAACAAATTTAATGTTTTGCAGTTTTTTTCATTGCCAAATACTAAATGGTGCTTTATATTTAGATTGGGTATACTTTCATATGCAAAGCATATTTAAAAATGACCCGGGGGACGTGGAGAAGCCTGCTTGAGTTGAGACTTTTTTGTAAATGGCAATGCGGAATATTTTGTTATCAGCCTTTTCTATTCCTGTTCTGAGAGCTGTTTGTTGTAACTTGAACTTGAACTTTATCTTTTACTATGGGAGTTACTATTTATTATTACCTATATGCTCTGTTTAAAACAGAGACATGGAATGGATTCTTTTTGTTTTTTTTGGTTTCTTACTTTTTTTGGTTATGTTATAATTTTAATTTTTTAAATTTAAATTTGTTTTTTTTGTAATGGTGGCCGATGGTCATTGGAGCTCTTTAATTTCTGTTGTACTTGTTTGGGGTCTCTGTTCAGTTGTATTGGGAAAACCACTGTCTGTGTTTTCTGGCAGATGTCTGCATAATCCTGTTCACACACCCATTTTGTCCCTTTATCAAAAAACAATTAATAAAAAAATGAAAGTATAATGGCACTTGTTGCTTATCTCCACTGTGTGTGTGTGTGTGTGTGTGTGTCAAGTTATCTCAAGTATGCATGCATGTATGTGTATGTAATTACCCCCACCCCACCCTACAGCTATGTTTTAGTTGCAAACTCGTCATCAAGCAATTACTGTTGTATCTTTTTGAATCTCCTATTTAAAAAATGGTCAAAACTCTTCCATTAAAAGCCATTTGTAACAAGTCCATACGCTCAGTTCCCCCAACAGAGTGAGCGAGTGTCTGATCTGATTTTCTTAACATACAAGGCTTACACCATCGATGCCAAACTCATTTACATCGTGGGCCACATATAACCCACTTTGATCTGGGCCAGTGGGCCAGACCAGTGAAAATCCTCTTTCTGTCAGTAACAAGTTTAACAACACATTGAATATAAGAAAAATAAGTAGATTTCAACTGTTTGTCTGCATAATGAAGAAATGGTCATGGAAGAAATCTGTCAGCATATGGACTCTTTGGGACTACATTTTAAGTAGGTTTATATATATATATACATATATATAAGTGAAGGAACATGAACCTTTCTGTAATTTTTTTCTGTCAGTTTTAATTGTTCATTTCTTGCTTAGTTACTTTGGTGTAGCTATCAGTGTGCTGTCTCTATCAGTAGGAGAAGCTCAAAAACTTATGAAGCTACAGTTAAAAGTCCAATATCTTTGCTCATCTTCACATCTTCCAAAGACATCCAGTGGGTTGAATTAGAGTGATTTGGCAGGTCAGTTCTAGCCCCTGATGGACTGATGTTTGACATACTTGCTTCACACTGTTCCTTGAACCTAATGAACTCAGCTCTCCACCCCAGAAGTCACCCTAGCCTTTGCTCAAGTACTTTATGGCCACTATATTACTTGCTCTGTGTATGTGTGTGCGTGTGTGTGTGTTTGTGTGTGTGTGTGTGGGGGGGGGTGTATGTGCCATCCTATCTGCTGGTCAACACAGTCCAGCTGTTTAGCTGTTTTAGTGCACGTGGGTACTATTTCCACTTAGTTTGCACACTATCTTAAAGCACATGTGTGCGCTATGCTGTCACTCCTCAGACTACAGTGAGTGTCTGTTGCTGATAATAGATGTCCCTTATGGGACCTCAGTCTCACATACACACACATGTGTATATACATACAGCGTATGAATGCATATACTTTCACAGAATGTACTTAAGTAAATATCATTATCTACCATTACCCCTCTGTTTGTTCAGTAGTCACAAAGGCTCATAAAACTGTCAGGATCAATCAGCACTGTGTCCTTCACACACCACACCCCTCTATCCAGCTCTCACACACACTTGAGCATCCTTATAAAACACCCGCATACCTGCTATTACATGTAAGATTTAGTCATTGTGAATTTCATTTAGTATGGGAATCATTCAAATCAGGAAACGTAATAAAGGATTTCCCCGATCACCTAAAGCAGCATAAGAAAAAATCAACACATCTTTAAACAGTCCAGAAATGTGTACACTCTCTGTTGTTTGGTATTTTTTTCAAAGCTATTAATATTATAATATTGATCAACACTGCACACACTCTTTAGCATATGCATGCAGTGGATACCGATCACAAAATCAACATTTTCTTCATGTGAGCCATCTAGAGTTAGGATTAGTATCTGGTTAATGTTGAGTCCTTTATATAGAATGTTTTTTACCTGTCTGGAGTTAAAAAGCTTTTAAACACTCCTGTTTAAAGACTAGTGCTATGATGTGTGAAACTTTAATTAACTCTAATGTGCTTGACACAAAACATAACTCTTGCTGTAGACAGGTCACTGGTAAACTAGTGAATGCTAAGACATTAAATGAAACCTGTGTCATGGTCTTTTAATCTGTTATTTAATCTATGCGGCATCCTGAATTTTATTACATTTGGGTTTGTATTGAGTTTCAATTCTGTACCTTTTGTGTTCATCTTTGTCCAGAGCTTATTGTTTCTTTCCCAGCTGCCATAGGGCAAGGGGAAGGGTATGACCAGGACAGGTCACCAGTTTGTTGCAGGACCAACACAGAAAGACAGACAACCATTTGCACTCACATTCACACTTATTGTCTGTTAGGAATCATCAGTTGACTGCATTGTTTTTTGACTGTGGGTACCCAGAAAGAAGCTATGCAGGTTTAGGGAGAATATGCACAAAGAGGTCCAGGTCAGATGGTGCATTGAAACCCACCAGCTTGTGAGGCAACAGTGCTAACCAATGCACTGCCGTCCTGCCACATTTTCCACCTTTGTCTGTATTTAGATGCCATTTTCTCCCTCAGTCTTTGACAGTTTGTCGTATCTTCCTCATGTTTCTGTTCTCCTTAGTTTTATTCTCCCATTTGCTACTGTTAGCTTGGATTTCATGCATAGATTTTATCACTGTTTTGGACTCTCCCATTACTCCACACAGTGATGTTATCAGTAAGTTATTTATTAAAGTTTCTTGTTATTTTCCATTCCCTAACCAGTCCAGATTTTATCTGCAGCACATCAACTAGTGATGTTGTTAATTATTTGTCTTTATTATTTACTGTAGCTTTAGCGAGCAATGTGGCCATGCTGCATTATGATAAAAATAAGACTTATGGTCAAAAACAAATTTATGATTTGTTCAGATCCTATCCAAACCTGGCATGCTGTTACTGACCTAAACAGTAGAAGTGATTCAAAACCCCACAAGAAGTGGGAAATATTGCTGAATCAGAACCAAAATTATCTTTAAAAGACAGAGTTATGTTAGGTTGAAATACATTTGCACAAAACATCGCAATTCAGAGATGATCTCTGATCTTTAACTTTTGTCAGTGGAAGGATCCAGGAGTTTCTCTGTGAATCTCACATTCCTGTGGCAGCGTACTCGGTGCTTTAGGGGTTTTTCGCTGTAAAATAAGTTTTCTTCCCACGCAGTGAACAGCGGACGCTAATGTTTTTGTCACTTTTTACGGAATCAAACTCAAAGTAAGGTCAGTACTTCCACGCTTTAAACGCTGCACGCTCATGCTCTCTCCCGCACTCGATATATCGATATATTATCCATTTTTGATCTGCACACAGCTGTTGCCACGAACGTCGCACTCACTTACGTCATTGTCATGAGACACTCTTGCAAACAAAATCACGGTTTAGTAACGCAGTAACGCAGCGTGCTTATGGGAAAGTAACAGTAATCCAATTACTTTTTTTGCAATAGTAATTCCTTATTTTACTCGTTACTCGGAAGTAATCGGATCTCTGGTTGGGACTGGGAGCAGGTTTCTAACATCTTGCAGTCACTGCTGCTGGGGGAGTAACAACTTCTCCTGCTTTTCAGGTGCCCTTGACCAAGGCAGTGAACCTCAGCTGGTGCAGAGAAGAGCATTTAAAGATGTCACTTGTACTGGGCAGCCCTCAGGTGCAAAAGCCTCAGATTTCCCTACAACAACAAAGGCTGCAAAGGGATGCAAGGAAAACAAACTAAAAAGCAAAGTTTGTGCAACTAAGTTTGCTAAGTTACTTTCATGTCCTGACTTTTAGAAGATTCACTTCTAAAATGTTCCAATTACTACCATGGACACAGATATATAAAACCAAACACTGAAGCACGCAGACTGCTTATACAAACAATGATGGTTCGCTCTCAGGAGCTCAGCAATTTCCAACATGGTACCACGATAGGACGCCTCCTGTGCAACAAGTTCAATCATGAAATTTCCTCACTATTAAATATTCCATAGTCAGCTGTTAGTGGTATTATAACAAAGTGGAAGTAGTTGGGAATGACAGCAAATCAGGCACAAAGTAGTAGGGCATTTAAAATCACAGCGGATGCTGAGGCACAGTCTGCACAGAGGTCTCCATCTGTCTGCAGAGTCAATCGCTACAGACCTCCAAACTTCATAAGGCCTTCGGATTAGCTCAAGAACAGTGTGTAGCGTATTTATTATTTTCTTCTTTTTTGGGTTGTATGGAAGCCCCAAACGCAATTTCATTGTTCTTGACAATGACAATAAATAAAAAAAAAATAAAAAAAAATACTAAAAACTAATACTAATACTAGCGAGCTTCATGGAATGGGTTCACATGGCAGAGCAGCTGTATCAAAGCTCTACATCACCAAGCACTATACAAAGGATGGGATGCAGTGGTATAACGTGTGTGAACTCTACATCAGTGCACAAGGCCAGATCCATAAAGACATGCATGAGTGAGTTTGGAACTCTATGCTGAATGGTCAACATAGAGTTCTGACCAGAACCCGACAGAACACCTTTGGGATGAATTAGAGATAAGAATGTGAGGCAGG
>NW_005187569.1:391662-396594 GCF_000239375.1 Pundamilia nyererei
CTGTTAACACATAGTGAGTGAGAAAGGTGACTGGAAAGGAAAACTTTTGGAATGCTCAGAAATTCCAATAAACACACTCCTAAACGTTGTGGAAGGCCTCCCTAGAAGTGTTGAAGCTGAGAAGGGGGTGGCCAACATCATATTAAACCCTGTGAATTAAGAATGGGATGTCACTCAAGTTCATATACTTGTGAAGGCAGACGAGTGAATGCTTCGTGTATATTGACATTGTATATATATATCTTGTATATGTATAGTATATATTGACATGATAGGACTAAAGAATTGGTCACCAGCACCACTGACTGGGCAAATAAAACAAATCAGCACCATTATTTCTTTCTACCACTGCCGGCTCATTTTCTCTTTCTGTGATAAATTCATGTTATAAATGTGTGAAGCATTCAAGTCATTTCTGCTCAAGCAGGCCTCTCCTGTGCTGGTTTATGTGAAAAGTATACTGTATTTGTCACCATTATAAAATCTATATGACCATGACCTGCAGTCCTCCATAAACTCCTGTGGATTTGTCTTTGGCCTGTAGGATTTCAACAATAAGAGATTCTCCAAAGACTTTCAAAAGCATGTTTTCACATTGCTTTTGTCACTGTGTGGCCTTGACATGACAGTGTTCCAATGGAATCTTGATAAAGAAAAGGAATTTATGTGTGTGCATGAATGTGTTTTGTCTGTCTTACTTCTAACTCATTATAAGTTGGCATCTGTACCACAGAAGTGCATTTTGTCTTGGCCAGCTTCCCTCTGCCATACATAGAAGAAGAAGCTATGTCTATACATATCGAACAGTTTATTATACACTGACCCCCGTAGTCTATAGGAAAAGGCAGCAAAGTAAATGCCTTTTACTATAATGGAAAGTCATTGAACATTACTTAGCACTTATAATGACCACAAGGCCAGTCCACTATATAGAAAAATGCAATCAAAGCCAGTAAAGGAATAATGACTGCCTTTGACCGCAGCACACTTAACGCTGCTGTGTAGGAGTTCCAGTTTAACACACTGACTTAAGAACCACAGAATAAAACTTTGTCCACATCCTTTGAGGTGAAAATAGAGTTATTGGTTCATGGTGGTGATGCCATTTGATTAACTTGAATAACCTGTATAGCATGGCTGAAACATATAAAAGGTAGCTAATCTATCATGTGAAAGGAAAAGAAAAAAGTATTCAGCCAGCTTCTGCAGAGAAACGTATTTTTCTTATCGTCTTCGTATTTTTCTGCCCTTTTGACCAACGGCTTTTATAGTCATAACCAAACACTCACCATAAGATTAGGCAAGACTCAAACCCATCACACCCAACAATGCATTGTTTTAAGTTGAAACCAAACTGTCTGTGAGCAAAACAAAGAAATGCAAAAGTTCACATAGCCTCCATTTTTGTGGCAGCTTCAGATACTCTTTGACATAACTATCCATCCATCCATTTTTGCTTATCTGGGCCTGGTTCACAGGAGACATCACCCTGAGCAGTTAAACCCAGAACTCCCTCTCTACAGACACCTCTTTAGTCAGTGAGGAAACTGATGCATTCCCAGGTCAATTGGAAAATATCTCTCCAGCATCCCTGGGTCTATTCCAAGCCTTCTTAACTAGGACAAACCAAGAACACCTTGCCTATGAAGCACCAAGGAAGCATCCTGGTTGCCCGGGTGTTCATATGTTTGAATCACCTCAACTGGTTCCTTTTGAGTAGTGACACTACTCTGCGTTACTCTTGAATGATTGAGCTCTTCACATCTCTAAGGAAGAGGCCACCCACCCTTCGGAGACTAGACATTTCCACTGTTTGTATCTGGGATCTTATTCTTTCAGTCACTACCCAGAGCTCATGGCTGTGGGTGAGGTTGGGGACTTACATCGACCTGTAAATCGACAACCTTGCTTTTATATTCTTCTCTCTCTTAACCATGATGAACTGATGCAGTGTCCACATCATTGCATTCCAGCCCCAATCCATCTCTCAGTCTACAGCTTCCCTCACTTCTTAACAAGACCCTGAGCTACTTAAGCTCCTCTACTTGAGGCGCCAAATGCTCCCTTGCCTGGAGTGGGTATTCCACCCTTTTCCAGCTGAGGACCATGGCCTCGGACTTGGAGATGCTAATTCTCATCCTCATTCTTCACACTCAGCTGCAAATTGCTTTACTGAGGCCACAATGGATGAAGCCTTCCACTGCTTGGCTTTGCCACTTGACTATGCCTAGAAATTCTGTTCATAACAGATTCAATGACAAAGAGCACTGATTCTGCAAAAGTAATGCAAACACTGCAAAAGTTAATCGCAAACGTTTCTATCAACAGTATTATATGTATCACATGATTAAAATTTGTATTTGTTTCTCCCTTACAACACTGAAGAATCTTCCACTTCTTGTGTCTAAGTGCAAACCTGTGTTTTTCCATTTTCTCAAGTTGGAGTGTGTTTGACCTCCCTGGGCCACAAACTGCATGCGCATATATGCGGCTTTTGATTGTCAAACATTAGGAAAAACTGCTCAGCAGACTGCTGGACAAACCCCATGTTTTCTTCAACTATTCCTTTGTGTTGGTACCCCTATTTTGTGTTAACAGAGCAAAAATTTGGTGGAGGCAGTGCAGGAAGAAAAATGCTAATACTGCACTGTAAAAATGTTTAGAAATAAAAGCTTAAATGCATGATTAGAAAGCAATAATGCTAATTGTGGTAATAATAGTGAAGTGTGGTGTCTTTATGATTTATCGTCAGTTCCAAGAAGAGTGGGACTTCAACATTATAACCACTGCAAACAATAATCAGTGGGTAGTTTAATTTATAACAAATACTTTATGAACCATTTGATTTTGAACCCCCCCCCCCCACACACACACACACACATTTATTTTAAGAAACTGTCGTTATGCATTGGCTTTGATGATAAAGTCACAGGGCACAATGTCCATGTCACAGGTAAATGTTCCATTTTAATCCACTCACATAGTTGTAGGTGTCAGATTCCTTTTGCATTTGTGATAAATCAACCGACAGACAAAAGCAAGCAGGTACATCTGTGTATCTCACTCACAAAACAACAGCATCTTAAGCTCCGCTGTTAAAACGCTGTGAATTCACCAACTTGTGTCATTACCGTATGCCTTGTTTTGATGAGATTATTGATTCTTACAAGAGGATTTTTGTGTTTCATGAGCACCAAAAGGTTTTTATTCCCACAAATAAAACTGTGTTGAATGCTTTACTTTTCAAAACCTGTCCTTGGTGTAGCTGCTGGAATTGTTGAGACTATTCAAAGAACACCATGGAAAACACAGCGGCGTTCGAAGTTACTTAATCTCATGTCGAGCCTTATAATCATGCCCCCACTGCCCATGCTTTGACTGTGTTTCTGATATGTTCCTAGAAGAGAAGATTATTTGCAAATTTCTTGATTTAGTAAGAAATGTGTGGCTCCTTTGTCACTGCTTGCTGATAATATTATACAGTGCTATTTGAATCAGTTTTAGGTGTAGCAGTTAGTCAACCCCCAGCCTACACAAGTGCACACATGCTTACACACAAAGCTAAGCTGAGCCATGAGAGGTCAAAGTCTATTGATAGCCTTTCAGTGAAGGAATGCAAGGTGGAGAAAAGACAAATCAAACAGCAGGTGTGTTGATTTGTGTCTGCGTTCCCCTTGTCTCCCCTCCAACATTGCCGTACTCACTTCAAAAACTGCACATGCTGAGGGTGTAACTGAGAATGCCAAGGGTTGAGGAAACTGGGGGAAAGGGGGAAGGGCGTCTGGCCCTTTGCAGGGTCGCAAGGTGAGAGAGCAGGCTTAGCGGAAGAAAAGAGAGAACCCTCCCTCCCTTTTCTCCTCTTTTCATTCTTTCACCCCACCCCTCGAACCCAGTCTGAAGTTCAAATTCATTGTCAAAGTGAATGAATGAAAGAATGAATGAGTGAATGAATGAAGGGGTGGGGGAGGGTCAGGGAGGAAACAGAGCAACATGTGTCAATGTGGGGCTAGCAAAGGAAAAGCATTTTCCAATTTTCCTTAAATATAACTGGATATTAAAATGAGCTGTTTGTGACAAACAACAAATCAGGACCCACATCATTAACTTTAAAATTTGTCAGACAGATGATGTACACTTTAAATCATTTGCTTGTATTTATGGCTTCCTTCTCCAGTTAGAAAAATTACGAAACAACTGCAATGCTTATAAAGCATTTATGATCCTTTCTAATATGTTATGAGTGCCACTTCAGAGACAGTTTAAAATGCTGGTTATTTTTCAGGGATTTCATATTGTAAAACAGTAAAGGCCAATAAACACCAAATAACCCTTTTGCAGTGTGGCTGAAAGATGAAAAGAATAAGCTCACTCATTGACTGCACTTGATAATGTTCTCCGTTATATCATCCTCCCCGATTGTACTCTAACCCCCCCTCTCGACCTCACAGTGCAGCAGTAGGCAGCAAGGGCTACACTGGGTTCGGATCCTCCAGGGTCATTAAGGGCTGTCTCTGATCTCTGACCCTAGAAAGAGGCCTCTCGGCCTGGCTGGGCTAACGGAAAATCCCTGAGGCCTGAGCTGGATAAAAGGATGTCCAGGAAAGGCATGGATTATCAGTGTGAATATGTGTGTTTGTGTGTCTGTGTGTGTGTGATGACCCTGGAGACTCATGCCCATCTTGTGTAACCAAGTTTAGGACACAAAATCTCCAACATGCACGCACACACACCGAGGTTATGGAGGTTAATTGCAGCTACACAGATGAGAGGGGTGGGGGGCAGTCACCTTTGTTGGAAAAGAAAAAAAATATTGCGATGTTATGTCTGGAACCTGTGTGGATATATACAACACATCTATAACCCAGCTCCACACACACACACACACACACACACACACACACACACACACACACACACACACACACACACACA
>NW_005187569.1:397625-401286 GCF_000239375.1 Pundamilia nyererei
TGTGAAATTGATGGTTTTCAGGGTTTTCATTGTTAACTCAGTTTCCCTGGTCTTTTCCCGTGTTGTAGTTGTGTGTCTTACTTAGAAAGAACCATTTACATACCGCTATGGTGGTTTGATCCCAGGCTCCTCCAGTCTGCATACCAAATATCCTTGGGCAAGATACTAACCCCATGTTGCTCATCCATCGAAGTCTGAATGCGTATGAATGTTAGACAGCAAGCACTTAACAACTTAGAAAACATGCTTGTGTGAATGGGTGTAATTGGGTGAATGAATTAGTTGTATAAAGCGCTTTGAGTGCTCAGACAGAATAGAAAAGCGCTATATAAGAACCAGCCTCAGATTCCACCTTTTTGTTGACTCTTTATTTTTCTTTCAGTAAAACCTTTCAACTGCTTACAGATTTATGTCCTGTTTTTGACTCCACTTGCTGCCTAAATCTTAAAGAGAAGTTATTTAAAGGCAAAGAAAAGTTTCTAAAACATATATATATTGATTATCTTTTAGTCATTGTATGATGCCAGTATTGGTCCGTAGGTTGCTTGGTCCACCTCTTTGGTCCAGTTATTCTGTGAACTGACTGAATTTGGTAGATCTGTATTTCATAAAGATCAAAACAACTTTGGAAATCCCCTAACATTTTATTTACTGCCACCACGAGGCTCACATTTATAGCTTTGATTGAAATGCCTCATCAAGATTTGGATGCAACGCTATGGAATTTGTTACACATAATCATGTTCCCCTCCAGATGTTAACTCTCATGATCCAGTCCTTGCCAAAGGCATCAGCTTTGGTGTTTTTAAAAAATTAAAATGAGCAAATATTAGCTTGTCTGTATGCTGTATTGAAATGGTAAACATGATAGATATTATGGCCACTAAACATCCTTATGGAAACATTATTACTGTGGACATTTGAGGACCCTGATGCTAGATTTTACCAGTGTCCTAAGAAATAGCTCACAAAGCCTGAAGCAAGCCTTTGGAATTGCCTGTAATTTCATATAATTTTTTCCCACCAAAGTTTTTGAATAAACCCTTGCAGGTCTGTAAAGACTAGTAAAAAAATGTACAAATCAGACAAGGAAAAAAAATGTTTTTTTTGAATTACTTATATACAAACGTACACTGTTATTGTCGGGTCTGTTAAAGTAAATGAAAAACTAATTTCAACAGGTAACAAACAAACAAAAGAAACTTTGTGGAAGTACTGCTCGCCTTCATTAACAGCTTCATCACTAACTTTCCAGACTTTCACACAAGTAAAATGATCTCTCAAGCATTCATGAGTGACAAATGAAACCAGACAGACAGCAGCCTAAACAGGTTTGGTGGTCAAGTTGTCATCATTGGTGTTTTCTATACTTCCAACTTTTTGCACTGCTCAGAAATGGGGTCAAGCTGGCTTGGGAAATTCTAAAATCCACTGACACTGACTAAAGTTACTTGTATCTTACACTACTTCCTTTTTTCCTGGAACAGAAAGTGTATTTGTCTCTTCAACCAGCTCTATTTCTGACTTACAGGTGGAGGGTGAACCTGATGAGTTGGCTTTTTCTCTTTCTGGGTCACTGAGGAGAAACAAAAAGACAAAGGGAGAGAGATTGAGCTAGAGAGAGAAAAAGAAAGAGGGAGTGATGTACACAAAAAAAGTTCCATGAAATTATCTAGGCATTCTGAGTATTTGAGTTTTCTATCATAAACAGCCAGTATGGGATTCTGGTATGATAAAGTTCTTACAGTAATTCTGTTGAATCAAAAATTCATAGAGACTAATAAAAGCTGTCAATGGACAGCTGGACTGAGAAGCAGCACTGACAGAAGTAGATACATTTCCCATCACCCTGTTAGTGGTTGTGGAACCTCCTTTTAAGTTGTGCTTTACTGTAATTTGGTGGTGGGAGGCCAATGAGGACTCCTGGCTCTGTTGTCTTTGCAAATCCTACTGCATTAAATAAGGAAGCTAAAAGAAAAAGGGAAAAACTTTATTTATATGACAAATATTCGGATTTGAGGGTTTAAATATTAATAGACCACCCAAGAAGTTTGTACTCAGGTGAGTTAAAAGCTAATTAAACACCTAGTATTAGCTCATTATTCTTCAGACACATACTATCATCCAGGCCTGGACTGGTGCACATTTGACTAGAGACCGGCCCACCAGGTATAATAGTAAAAGCCATGAAGCCTTTGAATGAAAACCGACGCTGTTGTGACCAGAGATGGGCAGTAACGCGTTACTAGTAACGCGTTACTGTAATCGGATTACATTTTTCAAGTAACAAGTAAAGTAAGGGATTACTATTGCAAAAACGGTAATTAGATTACCGTTACTTTCCCGTAGGAACGCTGCGTTACTGCGTTACTAAAACCGTGATTTTTTTGCGAGAATGTCTCACGACAGTGACGTAAGCGAGTGCGCCGTTAGTGACAACAGCTGTGTGCAGATCAACAATGGATCACATATCGAGTGTGGGAGAGAGTATGAGCGTGCAGCGTTTAAAGCGTGGAAGTACTGACCTTACTTTGAGTTTGATTCCATAAAAAGTGACAAAAACATTAGCGTCCATCGTGCGTGGGAAGAAAACTTCTTTTTACAGCGAAAAAAACCCCTAAACTTCAGAGCAAGCGCCGAGTGCGCTATGACGTAATGGGAAATTCACAGAGAAACTCGCGGATTCTTCCATTGACCGTGGCACACCTGCACCAGGGTAAACCTCCGCCTACCTCACTCCTGCTTTACAGGTGAAAATAGAGCAACAGGACCGCTGAGTCTTTGACTTTATTTATTTTCTGCTGTGTTTTACTTGCATCTATTTGAAAGAGTGAGTGTAAACACACACACAAAAAATATTTTATTTTATGTGCTGGAATGTGTAGAAAATAGGTTTAAATGTTAAACTAATTTATTCAAGTCAGAGAATGTTGCATATAATTAAATTTTTGCTTGATGCATAAAGTTAAAAGATTAAAACTGATAAAACAAGTTAAAAAAAGAGACTTTTCCATTTGATTACATTTTGTATGATGGATTATGTAGAAAAAGTAGAACTGGGCTGAAAGATCTATCGCTTTATCACCTATTCAGGTTGTAAATCGTGTTTTTAAAAAGTAACTAAGTAACTAAGTAATTAATTACTTTTGAAAATAAGTAATCAGTAAAGTAACAGGATTACTTTTTTGGGGAAGTAATCAGTAATTAGTTACTGATTACTTTTTTCAAGTAACTTGACCAACACTGGTTGTGACAGTGATGTACACTGTCTTGTTGGTATATGGTGTATATATATATATATATATTTCTATATGTTGTACGTCAAATAAAAACTTTGGTTGTAAGATTCAGATAATTATTTAATAAAAGCTAGACATTTTAAATGAGAATAACAAAGAAAAGTATTTCTTTGTGCCCCCCTCTCCCTGTTAATGCCCTACCTGGCCCTACGTGCCCCCCTGGCAAAACTTTGCTAGACCCGCCCCTGCACAGTTACCAGCTGTCAGCTACTTAGAAAAGGATCCTGGTGTTATTTGTCTCTCAGAAACAGATCATAACTTCCCTTCAACTCATTCATGTCACCTAAAGGTAAACCTGTTTCTCCATCAGCTCTGTTGATTCAGTAAGGACATCTCCTGGTTTCATCTTCATGTTTCCCTCT
>NW_005187569.1:401604-406568 GCF_000239375.1 Pundamilia nyererei
ACAATGAAAATAAACTCCACCTAAACTTGGTTTATATCTGACCCAGATAGACTGCAGGTCATAACTTCTTACCTGAAGCTCGGGTCTCTCCTCCTCCTGCCTCCCCTTTCCCTCATCCACGTGCTGGACTCTGTGGAAGCTCCGCCATTGCCACCACCAAACAACTGAGTTATTTTTACACATCTGCCAGCATCTGGCCAATCCACAACCTTTCATTGTTTATACCGTTACAAACCCTCCCAAAACAAAACAAAACAAAACAAAAAACCATTGGCCCATAAAAACGAAAAATCACCATCAGCCCGATGGCCAGTCCAGCTATGCTATCAACCAAAAAACCAAGTGTGGCTGCTTGAAGGCCTAAGAAAGTCCAAGGAGGTGACAGCTGCAGTAGCAGAATATATGAATCAACCAAATCCTCAAGCAGGTTAATCAGTCCTCTTCTTTGTATTCTTTCTTTAAAGCTATCAGGTCTATGGACATGGGAGAGTTATAGATTGCCATAAATAATGAACTATTTCTCTAAGAAGACCTTAGACATTGACATTTTGGAACACTAATCACTCTCTTCATGTTTTGAAACATATTTGAATGCAAAGACGATCAAATTATTGGGCCAAAAAAGTGTAACAGGCAAAGTGGTGATAAGTGAAAGAAAGAAAAGAGGTGTACATGTACAGTATCCTATCTGTCCCATCGCCTCCGGCTGGTGTAGCTCAGAATAACCCCCTCCACCTCAACACACACACACGCACACACACACAGCTGAACATACACAGCTGGCTCTATGCCAGTCATCTCTTTGTTTTCCCAGAAACTGTCACAAAGAAACTCTCTCTCCTTTTTACTTTCTGTCTCTCTCTCTCTCTCTCACACACACACCCACGCACTCCATGCCCCTAAGCACCGGTCATATGATTGACCTGTTCTACTGGCCCATCCACACCTTTGTACACACACAAGATCACACAGGTACACACACACCTGTTATCAGCCACACCCACAGGTAAGAAGTGCTGAGTGAAACTGCAGGGAGGCTGTCTGCTAAAGCAAACATGCGCATTCATGTGCATCTCACATAGACATTCAGTGTTTTTAAAATGACCAAAGAACTGCTCATAGCTTGCCACTCGTCCACACAGGATCGGTCAAGCAGATTTGTGCATTACTGTCATTCCACGACCGGTTTGTGTGTGTGAGGTTATTGTAGTTGCTAGGTGCAATCAGTTTTCAGGTGATTGATGGCTTTAATCCGAGTCCATTATGCTGCTAAGGGCCCACATGTTGGAACTTGTTAGGATTATCAAACTGTAGACAGAGGTGTGCGCACGCACACATACAGACACACACTCACACACACAGACAATATGTGAACATTTCCCTGCTTTCATCTCTTCTTTCCATTCATCCACCCATTGGGCCTATTAAAACAGTAACAAAGTAATGATAGATTGATCACAGGCTGAGCTGATTGTGTTTATTTTCCATCCATGTGTATGTAAGTGTGTGTACTTGAAATGAGCTGAGGCCAGCTCCAGTAAACTAGGCACCATTTCACTGTAATAACAGTAATCAGTTCAGCCCATTTTAAATAAGACCAAAGTGAGGGTATTGTTATGCTCAATTACTGCCTGTGGTTAGGTCATGCATAAATAAATGCATACATGTGTATGTACTTAATTCCTGTACATTAATGCTTTTCACCAGTCTGGACAAATGTAAAGATTGGGAAGACTTCACTTATTAAAAAAAGATTAATAAAGACATCTATTCATAATTGTAATGCATAGAATTGGCACCTCAGAAGTAAGATGCAATAATAAATGACAAATGACAAGCTGTTGTGATAATCACATTAGATTGACACATTAGAATAATGCCTTCTCTACTCTGGGTTGGTCGAGTCTTCTTTCAACTTCTTTCAACTTCTTAACATCCACCAGGCCACTGGTACGTTATCTAGGGTAAGGAATAGGGCATGGATCAGTTTAACGTCAACTTTTTGCATAGACTCTTTGAATATTTGGAACACCAAGATGGGAAAACAATGTATCAGAAATCATTTATAAGGTAAAGGCTTCTAGTTTTTGGAAATTAGCTGATACTGGTTAAAACAGGCACCAGTCTAGATCTTGTTAGTAGCCAAAACAAAAATCAAGCCTAAAGGTAAAATCTGTGTCAATAGTTCCTGTGTTAAAAGTATTTTTAGGACTCGTCAGTTCTTAATGCAGCCATTCACAATGACTGTGAAATCTGGACAATTTTGAGTTGTTTTTTTTTTAACCAGGATTATTGTTTCAGCTTTTCAAGGTCAAGGTCAAGGTCAAATTTATTTATATAGCACATTTCCAACAGTCTATGCTGCACAAAGTGCTTAACAATAACAATAAAATTAAAAACAACAATGTAATACAATAATAACAATAGAAACAATAAAATAATGGAATTGAAGCAATACTAATTAATTTAGATAAATCCAAAATGCTTGGGTCATAATGTGTTAAAAGCCAGAGCATAAAAGTGTGTCTTGAGTAAAGATTTAAATTGCTCAAGAGTTTGAGCAGATCTAATATTAAAGGGGAGACTATTCCAAAGTCTGGGACCTGCCACAGAGAAGGATCTATCACCACGAGATTTGAGGTTAGTCCGTGGAATGGACAACAGTAGTTTTGAACTAGATCTCGTGGGTTTTCCTGGAGCATAGGCAGAGAGGAGCTCAGATCTAAATAAAAAGATCTGACCAGTCAGACCACTGCATTTGCCAGCAAGTGTACTGTAGCTCAAAATGTGCACCAGTATTGGAAACAGAAATAGTAAAATAAATCCATTTGGGTCCCAACTATGCTAACAAGAGCTCAGACTGAGGCATTGACACCCTGAAATACAATTTCAACTTCTGGATCTCCTGACTGATGCCTTCTCATGGGAATGGGGTGAATCCAAAATCTCGGTTTCTTCCTTTTCTTGTTTGTCATCATCATTTGATGTTAACTTAACTTTTTCCCCTGCATCACGTGTCTGGTATATACATATTAAATTAAAATCTAAAAAATTTTGAATTTCAGTTTGTGTTTTCACAACATGTCAGTGTGCAGTGGCCCTAATACTGTCTTTTGCATAATGATTTCATTATTTAACTTAAAAAGGTATTCAAACCTGGAACTTAATGAAAAAGTAAGTGCCCTCAAATCCTAATAACTGCTTTTGCTATCTTTGACAGAAAGAACTGTAATGAAGCATTTGTGATAACTGACATTGAGTCTTTCACATCACTAGAGGGATTCTGACCCACTCTTCTTTGCAGGATTGTTTTAATTCAGCCACGTTGGAGGTTTTTCAAACTTCAACCGGCACTTTAAGGTCACGCCAAAGTATCTCAATTGGATTCATTTTGGTTTTTGTAACAATTCAAAGGTGGACTGGCCGGTGTGTTTTTGGATTATTGTCCTGGTGCATAACGCAAATGCACTTGGACATTCTTCTTTAGAATATTCTAAAATAGAGGAGAATTCATCGTTCCATCATTTACGGCAAGCCGTCCAGGTCCTGAAGCAGCAAAGTAGCCCCAGATCATCACACTACCACCACCATGTTTAACTGTTGGTATGATGTTCTCTTTATGAAATGCTGTGAGATCCTTTTCTCACAGAGCCATGTAAGCATGGATATCCTTTGTCCGTTAATAAAATAAATCATCATATGTTTCTTCTTGAGAACCACTGCTATGGCACATTTTGAAGATAAAGTGACGACTAGTTGAAAAGATGGCTTGAACCAGAGGAAGGAGAAGCACAAAAACATTAAAAAGAAGCATGAAAAGCACATATAATGCCATCCATGGAGAGTTTTTATTGTTTTTAACACTTGGTTTTACTTGACTACAAAGGAAGTCCTTGTGTAATAAGACTTCTGTATTTCTTGCTGCTGGGGCTAAGCTAAAGAACCAGCAAAATTTCCCCTTGTGGGACTAATAAAGGTATATCAAATCAAATCAAATCAAATCAAAAGGAAAAAACATAAACAAGAGTAGCCCACATTACTAGCTGCTCCACCTATTTTTGACAGTGCCCTCAGGTGACAGTACACAGTTACAACATGCATACTGCGATCTGCAAACTCTACAGGCTCTCAAAGCAGAGGTGCTTAAGGTGCAGACCAGTGACTTAACGGGTAAACTAAAGGGCTTTCAAGACATTAGTTTTGCATGACATCACTGGGGATGTAGCCTCGGATATTCAGATATGTTTACAGACTAACTTTCCCAGGGGTACTCCCCAAGAGCGGAAAATTGACCTTCATGCATAAATCGTTGGAGTTCCCCTTTAAAAAAGTGCTTAGACTCCATGCTTGCTTTGCCTTGTGCTGCCAGAACAGTGCATACAAATCATCTCAATCAGTGGACTATCTGTGATGTGGTGAGTATTTCATCTGAAGTCTGAACATGCCTGCAATCAGCCTACAAATCAAGCACACAGAACATGTGATGATGTTTTAATGAAACTCATTTAGAGTTGAAAGTGTTGAGTTGTTGCCTGACTTACTTAGTGGATCATAAACAATATAGGATTATAAATCTTTTGGCAGTGGAATGTAAAAGTGGTAAAACTGTTTTACACGCTAAGACATTTTTTTTTTCAAACCACACATATTGATCAGCATACCCCACAGAGGGATCAGTTTTCCTTTCCTGGATTTAGATGGACTTGGACTTTTCTGGCACTCCTGTTGGTTTTAATGAAGGAACCTTATACCAGCAGCTACAGATGGATGTTTGAAAGCCGGCCGGTTGAATTTTGAGAGATGGAACGGTCAGGTTCCGAGACCAAAAAAGTGTAGGGAAAGTATATGTGTGTTTGTGTGGTACAGGAGTGGTCTCAGTGTCCTGGGGGCTGAGGAGGTTTGAATGTCAGTTTCTCTAATAATGGGAATCGGTGAAAAGGTCAGCCCAAGTCGCCTGACCACAC
>NW_005187569.1:412157-417432 GCF_000239375.1 Pundamilia nyererei
CGAACGCAGATTCACTGAGCGCTCCACACAGACAGCATCGTCAGAAGGAAAGTTGATAAAATAAATTACAAATGTTGTATTGTTCGATACATATGCGTACCGAACCGAAAGCACTGTATCGAACGGTTCAATATCGATACGAATATCGTTGCACCCCTAATATTTATATATGTAAAACTTTATATTCATCCATGTATTTTATAAAATACCACAAGCCCCTCCCTGAGCCTGGTTCTGCTGGATGTTACTTCCTGTTAAAAGGGAGTTTTTCCTTCCCACAGTCGCCAGTGCTTGCTTATAGAGGGTCATATAATTATTGGGCTTTGTCTGTATGTATTATTGTTGGGTCTACCTTACAATATAAAGGCAACTGTTGTTGTGATTTGGCGCTGTATAAATAAAATTGAATTGAATTGCTTGTACCTACAGCTAGCCTAATATACTAGCTAGCTAAGTTGCAGTGAAGTGTCCGCTGCTCCAGCATATTTAGCTTTAATTATTGTTCTTTATTTGTTTATATTAATATTTCAATTTGGGTCAGCATCATAACTTTCAGACCTATATTTTAGAAATATCTATCTATCGATCTATCGATCTATCGATCGATAGATATTTTTTACAGCATAATAAATTTTAATTTATAAACACATCATTTAAAGAAATTCTGTTTTTTTGACTAGTTTTGACTTAAGAATAAGCAATAATGCAGGACTTAAATGTATTAAAACTAATATATGGTAGGAAGTACCAGTATTAACTGGCTGTGGGCATGAGGACCGGGAATGGAAATTATAGACAAATAATGCTTTTTCTATTGATTAAATCAGAATAATCACTGGTTTATTTTTTGTCTCAATGGTTGTACTATTTGACAGTGTTGAACAGATAAAATGTGGATTATGCACATTAAATGCCCTTCTTTTTCTACATCCTACAGTGGGTCTGCCATGATGGTGGTCTGCTTTATAATGTGCAGGAAACACAAAGGAGGGAAATTACATTAATATTTGAAATAATGAACCCATGTGGTCATTAGGCTGGTCTCCTCTGCTTCCATAGCAATACATTAAGCCAAGACAAGCTCCATGTATTTTACATGGTCCTGTCAACGCATAAGATAGATCCTGCAGTATAATGATGTTCTCTTACAAGGGTTGTAGGTATAAAGGAAAAAAGAAAGGAAAAAGGAGGACAAGAGGTGTGTGTGTGTTCGTGTGTGTGTGCGTTTCTATGCAGACAGCAGACTGGTGGTTGTCCCCCGGTTACACTGATGACCTGATTCGCCTTCTTAAAGCCTCAGAATCAACTGTCTAAGGGTGAGCATACTTGTACACAAGCTTGTACTGTTCCCAATACGCCAGCATACACTCTTTTAGATGGCACAGAAGCAGTCTGGTGACCCCAGCTCACCTTTCACCTTAATAGAGATTTTGGAACAAATCCCCCATGTGGTACTGTCTGAGCCAGTGAATTGCGTGAGTCCTAGCACATCCCTGCCCAACATCACTGCACATTGTGTCAGTTCACCGTAATGTTATTATCGCATGTGACGAAGGAATGGGGAGGAATTACAGTGACGTCCAGGCGATTAACGGATAGTAGGTCTCAGGGATCAAGGTTTAATGGTTCCTTTATCCAACAGTTGTCAGATACAGAACGCAAACATTACTTGACCATATTGAAAATTTCATGCAGCCACGATGGATTGGAAGAAATGTGGTGCATGTTTAACAGCCGAACCACAGAAACGCAACTAAAACTTGGAGTATTTTAGGCAACAGCAGATGGTAGAAAGACAAAGGGCTTTTTTTTTCCTCGATGAGGCATAAATCGTTCTTTGTGAAAGGACCCTGCAGTATTAATGGGTAATGTAGTCTTTGTGGGAGAGACTTTTCCCCTTTAGCAGTTTGTAAAAGATAAACTATTTCAATCTCAACATTGTGAATTGTGTTTGTATTTACATTTGGCAGTGAACTTCCTTCCTTACTTCTCTGTGTCCTAGAATACCCTTGCCCCGGTCTGACAAGGTTGTGTCAGGCGATGTCCTCAGAGGAGCTATTGATTTCCCCTCCAACCTTTCATCTTTCCTGCTTGTTTGCAACACGGCCAGGCGATCACACACAAGCTTTTTCCTGGGCAAAAAAAGAGCAATGATGCTCTTTTAGCACTCAGATTTTTGTGCACTTATCAAAAAGTAGTATTCTCTTCAAATGTCATCTGTTTGGCTTTTAAAACAATTTGTGCCAAATGAAAGAGAAATTGGAAATGGTAAATTTTGATTTTCAATTATTAGAAAAAGCTTCACATGTTGTACAAGTGGAATAAACCCATTTGTTTCAAAGGTAGTGACATTTGTGTGGTAAATATCTCTTTACTAAATCTACACAGATTTCTAGATGCTTTCTTGTAAATATTAGTTAAAAATGTGCTTTTTTCAAATTTTTCTTGAGACTGCATCAACAATGACAACAAAGTTCACAATTAACACACAACGAGGGAGGAATGAGCTTTTTAGATGTCACGATCTTATGCCTATTTGTTGCGGATATATATGAAAATGAAAAACTGAAAGTCAAAATGTGA
The DNA here is from genome assembly GCF_000239375.1 of Pundamilia nyererei. Lineage (NCBI taxonomy): Eukaryota > Metazoa > Chordata > Actinopteri > Cichliformes > Cichlidae > Pundamilia > Pundamilia nyererei. Next base: position 414,741 of record NW_005187569.1, read on the forward strand.
GTATTTTAGATATTGCCTCTTAGACCAACTTGATAAGCAGTCCACAATCAGACCTTGTTCCATTTGGCAAACTGACCCTGATTAATCAACTGCAGACTAACAGCGAATGTCTTATATCTTTGGATATCAAGGTTTAGAATATATTTGATGGCAAAAAGGAAGTCGTTTCTTGTAGTCAGCTTGCCAGATGTCAAAGAAATTTACAGGTGTAAAGACCCAAATGTGACAATTTAGTGAAAACAAAACCTCAAAAGAAAGAAATGGTTTATTGTAACACTGATGCTGTTCAAAGTATATACTGGCACAAATTCTTCCCTGTAGGCAGCTACATTCTAAAATATTACAGCCTTTAAAAGCTCATACCGACAAAAACTGGGAACAATATATTTCTGTTTTGGTGATTGAGCACTACCCCATATTTTACCCTGCTCCATAAACTTGGCCTGTTTTCATAAGAAAGGGTTTTGCTAATGTGATTGCTGTGGTCATGGGCAGCACTGATCTTCTTTTTATGAGGGAAAATGAGGTCTGATTGTTGGAAGCGTGTCTTGTGTCGAGGTCCCACAGCTAGATAGACAGACATACTGACTGGCCGACAGTAGTGAATGAGTGGCAGTGTGCCAAAGCCAATAAGAGGCAGCAGTGGGAGCCAGGGGGAGGGGAAACACTCATGTATTATTCATAATTATTCGAATAATCCCCAGACAGTTTAGTGTGATGGTCTGTGTGAGTACTCAAGTGTGTGACAGTGATTTTAGGTAAAAAATAATAAATTGCCCGTCTTCTTCTTTTCAGAGGTTAGCTGTTAGAACAATCTCGTCATTTATGATTAGTTATTTTCATCAACCACAACAACTTTTTGCACAAAATAAAAATTTTTCTCTTTTCCATTGTGGTGTTCCTAACAGGTGAAAATTAAAATTGTATATGATGAAGCTGACATTAATGTAAACCAAACCTAACCCAGGTCATAGGTCACCCAGTATAGATCTCCTTTATATTTTATACTTTTAGGGAAAAACCTGCATAGACTTGACCTCACTAGTTTAAACAGTTCAAGTGCAACCAATAACAGAAGCATTGAAATCCAGCAGTCACTGGGTAAAACAATGATCTTGGTAGATGATACTAAGAATTAGCATTTTATTTTCTGACTCATGCAGCTCACTGTCTATAACTATGCTGCACGTTAGCCTAAAACTACTCAGAAAATTACCAGCTTCGAAATATAAATGTATTTTGTAGACATATTAACACATACAAGCTCTTTATTGATCAACCCAGTATTAGGTTTATGGTTTTGAGCACCCTAACTGTATATCATAGATGTTTCATGCTCACCGGTTCCTAAAGATCAAGTACTTATGGTCCTATATATAATCAAACAACATGCAGTTTCTTTTCATAAAAGGTTAAATGTCAGTTGAATGACACATCATGTAACCATTAATGTGTTACCGTGGAGAACTTAAATAGCAGCTGATCCACTGGCGTGACTTTGGAGTGAGTGGTTCCATCGCTGACCAACAGGCCAGTCTAAAAATACTCTATATGTTCCCATCCTACTCCAAGCTGCAGACAAATGAACAAAGGAGAAGTAGACAGAAAGAGAGAAAGACGAACACAACAAGGCCTCAACTCCATTGTCATGCTAAACTGGGGTCAGTTTTTGGATCACCACAGTCCGTTCTCAGACTTCAGATCAGGCCTCTTGTTAACACAGACGGCCATTATCATAATCGGCAAGCATGGCTCTTGCCCCTGGTCTGCAATCAGCTAAATCAAGGACTCTTTATGAGAGGGAGACAGGAGTGGGTGCACATTACACTGCAGGATTACTTTCTGTAACTATATGGTCCCAGTTTACATTACTACATGTATTACATTCAGGCAAAGTGAACATAAATGCAGGACAACAGCATACTTCACAGGATGTACAAATCCTCCATCCTTATTAGCTAACCATCGATACTGCTATGTGCTATTCCACCACTCAGCATTTAACCAATATGTATTCTCTGGGTCTCTTCACAGGGTTTTTTGTTCTGTCTCTGCCCCTCTCTGAACCTGGTTCCGTGGGAGGTTTCTTCCTGTTATAAGGGAGTTTTTCCTTCCCACTGTCACCAAGTGCTTGTCTCTGTATTGTTGTATTGTTCTCTGTGTCATTGTAGGGTCTTTTCCTTACAATAATGTTTGTTAATTGCCCCTTGGGGATAAATAAAGTCTTCTGATTCTGATTCTGATAATAAAGTTCCTTGAGGCAACGCCTGTTGTGATTTGATGCTACATAAATAAATGTATGCATAGGAGTGATATGACAGGGTCTTTACCATGGCAGTCACCTCAAATTGCTTCACAGTTTTACTTGCATCAAAGCTGAACTGATCTAAAACTTCACAACACCATTGGGGGGATTTTATTACTGTTTATTTACTGCCTTTAGGTGGTATTTCAGACATTCATGTGTCTTTATTTTAAAGGTTTGACTTAGTTTGAGAGATCGACACCAACCAAGCAATGACTAGCTTTAATCAATTTAACAACTGTAGTTGAGCTTAAAGAATATTCGTAACACATTTAAATGAGTCTCACGATATTAAATGTGCTGGTAATACACAAATAGAAACATACCAGTTTCTTTGACCTCTCAGCATCCACTAGGTCACTTGTGTTGAAATTTCAACTAAACTGA
>NW_005187569.1:418291-420455 GCF_000239375.1 Pundamilia nyererei
AATATAGGACCTTTGTTAAAAGATGTTATCCTAAAGAATAATTTCACCTAAAACACATACTTGTGTTCTATAGGTAGTTTTCAGTATAATGCATTAAATCCAACTCAATGTGAAGAAATCCTGTCAATACAAAGTTAACTACTATCATACAAAAAATGACAACAGAAAGATGATTCCACTATTTGTCTTTGTGTACGTTTTGGCAGAGCTTGGTTTTCATGAATTGCACACTGTGATTGTAACTTAAGTGCAATATATTAAAAATGTGTATGGTGGACCTGACAGGTCCAGTTCACTGCAACATAAGAAAACACTAGCAAATAGTAAAAAAAGCACAGAAAACAAAATGAAAGTTAAAAAAAACACAACATAAATGGAGGGGGGGCGGCAACAGCAGAAGTGTTTTGGGGGAGACAATAATGAGATGGAACAGCTGTAGAAGTGACAAGCTAACAGTAAACAGCTAATAGGAAATTTATCTAAAGTACTTTATGAATCATGCAGTTAAAACACGTTACCTTGCATCTTTTTCTCCCCCTTACAGCACCATTGAATCCTCTCTTTTTTGTGTCTCAGTGCGAGCCTTTGTATGTTTAGAGTTCCGTCTCTTCCACAGCTGTTCTGCCATATTCATGTCTTCCGTTGTGTTTCGGATATTTTCGGATATTTACTTCCTTTGTGGGTTTTTTTCTATTTCAATTGTCTTTTATTAGACTACTGGTGTCTTGTGTACTTTTGCAACACTTTCTTTCTTTCTGTTGCCATACATTTGACCTTTGGCCACCATATATATGTAAAAGCAACATGAAATATCTGTCTGTGCAACCAGGTTTTGCAATTACAGATCAGTTGCCAGCAGATGCATCAACAGAGCAGAAAGTAACATGGACATTCCTTGATCTTTGAGACTCTAGGTCATCATCGGTGATAAACCCAGCCCTAGAGTAAGAGTTATCTTCGGAGACGACTCAGACCTCAGAGGGATAAAAGTTTAACAGACGGAGGAATTTCCAAATTTTCCTTTATCTGAGCACAAGGTCTTCTTATGTATGCTTCATTTGTGACCTTTTAAGCACTTTCAAATATTTTCATCCAAATTCAGTTCAAGACTGAAAGTGTATTCTTGTAGATGGGTAGCAAAGAAAGTTATTTACAGACCAGGTCCATTAATGTTAGAGATTTTTTCCTGTTTGGAACCAAATGAAAAACATTTTACTGAGAAACACTGATGCCAACAAGTAGTATTGTTTCTAGTTTTCTAAATGTTGTGCGTGGCTACAAGGAAACCCAAAGCTAACTTTATGTAAAACAGCTGTTCTGGAGCTTTTGATCAAATTAATTTCCCTAGTTGTTGTGAAAATTCTGAAAGGCTTGGAGATTATCCTCAACTTAATAGACCTTGTGATGAAACGGTTTATATTAAAAGTTAAACAAACTCTGGGCCTTAGAGGCTTGTGGATTCTAGGACAGTGTGAAATAATACAAGCAGGGATCTGGGTCTGTATTTCCAACCTACACACATAATAAGGGGTTAGCTGGGTTAAAAAAAATCCTAAATCCCTTCCATATTTAAAATGTTCTCATAAAGGAGAAAAACATATGTTTTTAAGCCAAACAATGTTGTTACCATGTCATGTCACATCAAATGTTGTATGAGTCTAGAGGCAAAACAATATACAATGTATTGTTGTCACGTGTCTATGCATTCAGTTTTTGGCAGGACCCGCTTGCCTTAAAATGAGTTGGGGGAGGGCCAACTTCAGCGCTCACCGTTGCTCCCTCCCTCCTCTGCCTCTCCCTTTCTTCCTCTATGTGAAATGCCTCAAGCATCCACGGCGGTGAACTGTCTCTAATCGATTTGTCTGTGAAGGCGAAGCGTCACACTCAGAGCACCACAATGCAATTCTTGCTCTCTCTTAGTGACATTGCACCCCCACGCCAAACACCTAAGGGAGCCCGAGTGACACAGAGACTCTTCTACTGGGATAAAGAATGGGAAGACACTTAAGTTCACCACCAACAGCAACACAGTGTAACTGATATTATTACAACCACTACAGACAATGCTGTTATCACTACCGTTGCAAGACTAATGCCAGTTAAGTTACTGCTACAATGGTATTTTTGGCAATAATGCAAAAATGGTATATTTTAAAAGATGTGG
>NW_005187569.1:421721-434934 GCF_000239375.1 Pundamilia nyererei
ATTTCACAGCAAGGTCACAGATGGAACAGGAATGAAATCATGATATTAATGCAGAGTTGACCTCAAAGCATGTAATAAATAAAGAAATAAATAGTGCCAAGCATGTGCAAATTGGCACAAATATACAGTTTAATTTTCTCCTTCGAAGACATTCTTCTATGTGTAGACTATGATTTTTCACACATTTCTCATTTACTGCATTCATGGAGCAGTTTAGCCAGGCTCAAATGGATACGTGGATAACCAGCAGAGCAGCTGATCAAAGCTCGTCACACTTCTGTGCTGGATCTCTGTAGCTGGTGGACATGGAGGAAATCCACAGGTCATAAGTCTTTTTTTGCAATAGTGATGGAAAACATAACATTTACCCCAAAAATGTCTGAACAGTTCCCTTCTCAGAACTTTCATTTTCATTGGGGTAGTGGACAAGAGTTAGGCTTGTTAGACATGAAATTGATGCACTGACTTCATGCTATTGTATTACATTTAATACATATTCTCATACATTTGTTTTTCTCTATGTTTTTTTGATCTACAAGGCTATAATCAGAAAGACAGTTGTTGCTGTGATCTAATTGTAATTTCAGCTCATGCACCATCGCAAATTTATAGGCTATGTAGGATAAAAGGTCCTTTCTTCAAGAGTCATATAGTGCCTTCAGTAATATCAGGCAGAAAGACACAATTTTTGTCGTTTTTCCTTTCGTACACAACCACAATAGGTTATAAATCAAATGAACTCCATGTGACCGAAGTGCAAACTTTCAGCTTTAATTCAAGGGGCTTTAAATTGTTTTTACATTAAGTGTTTAAAAATTAGGGCCATTTTTATACACACCATTTTCTGAGGTTCACACTTAATGGGACGATTGACTGAGAAGCAGTTTCATGGTCAGGTGAAACTGCTCTTTTGTCATTTCATGATAAATCAAGCAGACATAATAGCAACAATCTGGTTCATCGTTAAAAAAATTGCATGCACTGGGTGGCTCAGCAACAAGTCCAGAAAACTCTTAAAGAGAATTAGAGATTGCCAGAACATTTGGTAAAGTAAACCCGTTGGGCATCTTTCTTTGCCTTTAGACAATAATTCTGATGGCAAAAGAACCAAACGGGACAGGCGGAAAAAAAAAAGAAAAAAAAAGAGAGAGATTGCCATATTTTAACATAGTTTTGCAGTATATCCTGCAGTTATTTACTTACATCAAATTCTAGTTATCAAACATCAAAAATACATTTTGCAAACTTTGTGAGTGTAAATGCTGCTTTTGCTAACCCTGAACCCTTTTCTACTCATCACATAGCAAACAATGACACCCAGAGTGCACAGCGATTGGCTAGATGTGTGGTTGTATCTAAAGCTTTTCCTACACCTCTGAGTGAAACATGAGTGCAAACTATGAATGCCTTTTAGTTGAGAAAATATCTGAAAACGTGTACTGCAGACTACAAAGACATACAAAAGGCACCAAAGTCTTTTGGGCAAAGATGAAATCATACACACTGCTACAAATAACACTGAACACATCACACTAATACTAACAAACAAAGATTATGTTAAAAAAGTGATGTTGGATTAGTGTAATACGTAATTGGAACATTTATTAAGCAAACCCATAAATCTCATATTATTACAACGTCGTATACTCTCAATGCTTTTCTTTTTTCCCTTTTTGTCTTAAATAGAGCTAACTTGTTAAGTGCAGGTGTTGGGCAAACAAACACAGCAGAATGCTGGACTGGGTCAGGTCTTTTTTAAGCCTTTATTTTTAACCTACTTAGGCATAAGATATATATGTGGCACAGGACAATGTACAATGCTTTTACCACAAGATAAGTGCGCTTAAAGAAGGGCGTGAAAGTGTGGTGATGAAGGACTGAGAAAGACACGGAAGGAAAATGTGAAAGAAAGAAGTGACAGGGAGATACACGTAGACAGGAAAAGAAAGAAAGAAAGAGGGTAGATTGAGAAAGAGAGACAGAGTGCCTTTAATTGCTTTGAGGGAGCATGACAATTGAGAGGAGAGTGGAGGGAGGAAAATCTCCAGCAGTATTGATCAGTCCGGCTCTTCCATTTCAGTTGCCTCCAACCCCCTCCTGCGTCTCCCCCTTCACCCAATTTGCACCCGTAATTTAGATTGGAATGTGTTTGTGTTTGTGTGTGTGTGTTGAGGTCATTTTGCACTGCGTTTGTCCTTCACTGTGTGCCTACATCTCTTTTGTATTCATTTACTTGTTAATGCGCCTGTCTGTCACGTGTCAATGCAGAGAAACCGACAGTAGCGGACTAAACAGTGGCTGCTAACAGTGTCCGTGTGTGAGTGTGCAGGGAGGTGAAACTGAAGGTAAGAAACTGTGTTAAAATTGCTTCAACAATAAAGTGTTTTCTGGGATTTGATGGAACTGTGTCTTTATGTTTCTGTTAGCTGCGCGTACAGCAGGTGATGGGCATAGCGGGGTGTCGGAGGGGTATATCCTTCCCGATCGATCTCCTCTACCTTTGGAGTGACCCTGCACCTCCTCCGGGACCTAATGAGACACAGCTTGTCATGGGGATAACACACATACGCTCTCTGAAACGTAAGGGCATTTTAAACATTTTTAAAACGGTGAAAACGCAGCAGACTTCTTAAAAAACAAAAGTACATTTTTTTCATATATTTCCATTTAAAAAAATAATGATAAGAATAAGAACCCACACACAGGTTCACAGACATTTAACGCCTTGGCTGGTGGTGGGGTCACCGTCAAGGCTGCGACCTTCCACCCAAGTCCCAGACTGAATCAATGCCTAACCAGACAGAAACCCGCCACACCACCACTCACTCCCCACACACAATGACCAGACCGCTGTTGGTTCTGTGAACAATAGGAGGGGCCTCAAGAACCTGAAAAAACTGAGTGTGTGTCAGTATGGCTGTGTGAAAGGGAAAAAGGTGTAAGGAGGCACATTTCCTTACACTTTAAACCCAAACGGACGGTGATGTACTGTTGGCGCCGGTCAAGAAAAGGAAAAGTACGTTTATTTATATGGGAGATTTCACAAACTGAGATCAGTGAAAGCGATTCATATAATGTATTAGAAATTAAAGAGAAATTAGGGTCTCAAATGATGACGGGCCTGTCTTATTGTCTCACATTAGTCAAAATGGACAGCAATAACCCTCCGAGATGTAGACATTGTCAGTCCCAGTGCGATCCCCAAAACTCTCATCCTTTGTTTTTTTGGAGACAGGAAAAAAGTACTTTTTAAGAAAAAAAAAAGTAAATACATTTTAATAAATGTCAGAATCTTTATGTTCTTTCTTCCATGGCTGCCAAGACTTGAGAGGATGCCTCCCCAAAAAAATCACATAATCACTGATTATGGCATACTTCAGAGAGTTTTATTTTACAGAACCAAATATCAACAACATTTGGTGACAGTGGGAAGGAAAAACTCTCATTTAACAGGAAGAAACCTCTGGTAGAACCAGGCCAGAGACTGATAATATTTAACACAGATTGACGGGGTGGTGTCACAACATAAAGAACTCTAGATGGAAGAAATGTTGCGTATTCGCAGCTGTTTATCTTCTGTGGTCACTGTGAATTCTGCTTGACTGAAAGTTTCAGAAATTATAACGTTAAAGGGAAAGTGAGAAAAGTCTTGCATTCAAAGCATCATTTGCTAAACCACAGATAAGAAAGTTGAAGATGTTACTTTTCACATCTAGTCATGTATTTTAGGCATTTTGCAGTTCTTATAAGATTTCAGTTTTGGGTATGACATAAATAACATTTTCTTTTTATAGGGAAGGTGTGAACTTCTTTTATTAAATACTGTAAAGTTGGGCATTTAAATGCGGAGTCTATGGGAACTGACCTTACCACAATATTTATGACCACATTCAACACTGTTTAATAAAGGAGGAAGGATGTGTATGATGGAAAAACGTCCTCAGGCACTAATTTCTAGTGAACTAACGCATTTTGAAATGAAGCAACTTTAACTGGAGGTCTGCCCCAAGAACCGTTATGATGCCACCAAACTCACTCTGTTAACTCAATGGTTTGCAAATCAGTGAGGCCAGCATGTACAGCAGTTTCACCAAACCAAAAGTGACAGTTTTATTAAAAGATTTGGAAAAGTGATCCCAAATAGAGGCAAAATCTTATTCTATTAAATTCCAGTGTTAGAACAGGCTGTTTCCCCTAAGTTTGTTTACTGCTAGCAGGAGTTATATTTGACCCTTTCTGAGAGAGCTGCATCAGTGAAGTGGTTTAGTTCAGACTGAATTTAACCCTCTGAGGTCTAAGTCGTCATTGGTGATGACCCCAAGTGCAAAGATGAAACCCTTTTCAAATGAACAAATGAAATAATAATAAGAAAAGATGATCTATGTAGATGCAAGGTTGTCTGACTGAAAGCATCATATATTTAATAAACCCACCATAAGTACTTACAGTCTGCAGAAGTCTGCTTCTTTCATTAGATGTCTGACAAATCAGTCCAGTGTGGTGGTGTGGGAGGATATTACATAACACAGTAGAAAACCTAAGCAAAGACTCTCTCACCCTGTGCTAAAAAGGTGCTGAAGCACCTACAACTATTTCATCTGTCTGGTTTTAGTGTCCCGTGATTCAGTGCTTTTTCACACCCTGGCTAGAGTTAACACGAAGCACATGGACATAATTGAATACTGTCTCCTTTATAGCCTAGGTTCAGTAACTTTTTCTGTGGTCTTAAATATTTATGGCATTCAAATAAAATATTGTTATGTTTTTCATCTCTAAACTTCCATACCGGGTTTTGCTTTTTTAAAGGTTATCTTATCTTATCTTATTTTTTTTCCTTTTGCCATTAGTACCTACCTGCAAAAGACTGGTGAAGTGTCTAGGTTGTACCCCTGTCTCTTGCCCTATGACAGCTGGGATAGGCTCCAGCCCCCATGCTGATTAAATAAGCAGAAGGTGGATGGAAGGAAAATAATGTGTGTTGTCACAATTGCACTTGCAATTATGCAAAATTCGGCATGTTTTTTGAAAGGTGAAGTCACAGAAATGACGAGGAGGGCAGGCATTTGTACCCTTTATTCACTAGCTGGGCCCACGTCCTCATTTTAGGTTTGACAGCGTTTTAGTAGGTAAAAGTGAATGCTTTGATGTGAATTGAGCTGCGGTTTGGGGAAGGCCTCGAAGGGGACTGGCGATGGCTCCCGGGCCTGGCAGATCCCCATGTACTAAATAGAAATGAAGAATTTAAAGAATTGAGAACAAGGAGGCAGGGAGGGTGGGGCACGTAAACGAGAATGAACAGCTTGCAGAAGTGGGGGAACCTATATAGATGACAACCAGAAGGAGCGTGTTTGGAGGCGTGGTCGATACATAATCTCCAATAAGTGCTTGCTCCTCTCACAGATGGAAATGCTGTATGTAAGAACCCCCCACCCGACCACATAACTACTGTATGTCTAAGAAGTACATAAAATAGGTTTGAATGAAAGAAGCCTAAGAGTTAGAAAGATAAATTCTAGGTCAAAGTAAGTAAGTCACAAAATAAGACAAGCCATCCTTTGACCCTGTTGTGGTTGCAATCAAAGAGTCAAAAAAAGTAACTCGCTTGTCTTTTCCTAACTTTTTCTTGGCTATAATAGAAAATGTCATAAGGTCAAAGATAGCTGTGAAGAAGGATTAATAAGGGCTTAATCACCACCCTCAATTTTACTGGCAACCCTTTAAGACTGGGTTTGTTTTAGATAAATGCAAAATATGGAGAGTGCAAACCTCCACCGAGGCAGCTCGCTCAGTGTTTCCTTTAAAGGGAAAAGTATTGCTTTTCTATTATTACTTTTGCTTTCTTTGTTACTGTTAAATACACTTAAACTATGAGCTAAAAAAGTCTGTAGTGCAATAAAAACCAACCAAAGTGCAGGTGTTGGTTTTATGGCCTAGTGACACCTGTTTCAATATAGTGGACATAATTTTGATTACAATTATTTTTTATTTATGTGGATTTATTCTTATATCTGTCTTTAAAGATGAATGTTATACAGCACTATTATCTTTTTGTCCTTCAGCTCAACCTATTACCCTTGAAGGGCAGGTCAGAGGTGTATGACAGGATATTTTAAATATTTATACGGTGCTTTCTATATGTTGACACTGCACACCACATTTGTACGACTCATAGGTTTGAGGCTGTAAAGCTGTTTTCGGTCAATAAATTGTTAAGATTTACCTCGAAGACTTTGGCTGGCATAGGCCAAATTTAAACGGATCGTTAACGTGACCCCACTCTACACCCTACAAAGTTTTGCCAGAGTTCATTGAGCTATCATGTTTAGAGACAGCAAGAATGATGTACATGAAAATGTGACCTCATTCGTGGAGTAAACGGAGCGTCAGATGTTTTGCTATTGCAATTAACGTGTTCAAAGATTTTAAACTTATGTGCTCCAAACACACGAAAATTCTATTCCACAAAAAGAAAAAGAGTAAATGCTTTCACAACGCAGCAGTGACAGCATCGGGACAAATTCTACATGATACATTCTGGTTTAACTTGGTTTTATCGCCGTTGATTTGCGAGCAGATGAGCACTAAAACCTATTCCGAAAAAAATATCCCATTCCCTATCGAGCGCCTTTCAGCAGGCTCTTTAAAACACTTTTAACCCTGTTAAACCATCAGTACCTGACCGCCCTGTTCAAACTGTTTATTTGACTTGCTGCTGAGAGAATTGCTGCGAGTGTGGAGGCAGAACGCATGCATGAACACCCAGTTGTACTTGTGTGTGTATGTGTGTGTTTGCGCTTTGATACGTTTATACATGTGCATTCAAGCTTGTGCAGTCATTCTGCCGTGTTGGTGTCTGTGTGTGTTCACACTGGCATTAGGCCTTGCTTCCTTCCTTCCTGTTCAAGTGAACTGGGTACCTTTAGCCACCAACGCTTCACTCCTCTGGGATGACAGTTTCAGCCTGTGTGTCTGTGTGTGTGTGTGTTGTCTGTACTCGTGCTTGACACTTGGCTGAGCAGGGTGGTCCTAGAGGAGTAGTCTATCAGTGTAGTTCCTGATTCTCAGAAACACACCTGCATCATGATGCCAGGCAAATTCCCCAAATATAACCTAAACCATGTGACACACACTGGCTGACCAAATCCTTCTTTCACACCTGTCCTCCACGCATGTGTTCCCTTCTTTTTTCTTTATCACTTTACCACAACTTTGTTTTTCTTTTTACCCCCACCCCTTCTCAATGACTAAATGATGAAGTTACTTCCACATTTTATGAGAGTGCAATAGCAAAAACAATGAACTCACACAGAGACACCCACTTGCCCTCTGTGTCTCTCTCTCCTTCTCTCTCTGACTTGCATCTAGAGTTGTGTGTTGGGTTTGTGTAGGAGCACGGGGATGGTTTCAATATTGCATCATTGGGATGCGGCACGTCTGCGTATGGGGTCAGAGCGCTATCATGTTGCCAATCAGCAAAGCAGCTCGGAGCCCTCATCAGCTTTTGATTGCATTTAGAATGGCTAATTAAATAAAATATGACATTATGTAAATGTGTGTGTCTCTGCCATATGGCCCCAGGCACTGCCCCCCTCACCCAACTCCCTGCCCTTACCCAACCCGCCTCCAGCACACCAAGGGGCAACCAAGCGTGCTAAACGTGTGTCTGCGTGCACGCTCAAGTTCATAATGTGGGTGAAAGTGAAGAAAAGGGAACAAAGTAGTTTTGGGTTGACCAGACAAGTTTCTCAAAGCCTACTCATCCACTTAATTTCTCTTCTGTTTCAGGCAACGTAAAGGCCTGCCATATAAAAAGCACTAAGGTTCATTCTGGAATTAGTAGCCATAGTGGACAATATATCACATAAATTAAAGTATTTTGTAATTTCATCAGACTGTTGCTTTGAAGAATCTGATTATCAACCACCATTTCTGCTTATGTGAAGAAGAATGCACTTTAATTTTGTGCTTTGCCATCTGACAGGAAGAGTCAAGAGAAAGAGGTAAATGCTCAAATATGGCCATGCTGATACGTGCAGTTTTGTATGACAATGCTTTTAATTGTATTAGATATCTGTCTGTTACATGTGTTCAGTTAAATTGGCTACTAATTTGCATGTTGCATGTCATTCCCTCTGATCCAACCAATCAAAGAGGACCGTCAGCAGGTGGTCCACTTTGCCTTCTGCTTGGTTTGGATCATTACTACTGATGACTCCGGGTAGGCTTTGGGTTTGTGTTCAAGTACCTTAGCTTCAAGTCAGTATAAGTATGAAATGAGAATATTTCAGTCATGTGGACAAACTGATTTACTAACTCACTATTTGTGACATGCAATTTACTGCTAGCTGTGCTGTAAAAAAACAAAGCATGTGTATTTTTTTTATCTTGATAGTAAAATGTTTTTCCAATTTGCAATTTGCCTGTATTTAGAAAACAGCACAACTAAACACATCTATGAGCGCTTTAAAAACTCTTCTTTTCTTAAAACTTGTCATTTCTCATTTTGGCCCACTGGTAAAGCAAGGATACAGTAAGTTGTGAGGGGTCATACATGAGAATGAAAATATCACTGCTTGGAAAGTAGTGGCTAATCAATACTGTGCTGGAACAAGAATTACTGCAAGAAAAGCCTTGAGACTAACAAACATCATTGAAAGCTGTAGTTGATTACATTGGAACATTGTACAAAATCTGTGATAGATAAAGGAAACAGCGTTTATCATATAGGAATGATAAAAATAAGTGGATCCATTAACCCCCCCCCATCCCGACCCCGACCCCATTGCTGTAAAAAATGCAGAATTATCCAGAATAACAGAATTTTGGAACATTTGGAAAACTTAAACAAGTTTTAAGACAGAGAACCAGAAACTGTTTTAACATCTATTCATTTTTTCTTTTTACCATGTGACTAAAACAAAACCTACCCTAACCCTACACAGGTGACCTTGTGGATTTAAAAAAGGTAGGAAGAACTTTGAAGTTTCAAAATCTCAGTGCGTAGAATGAGATGGGCTGTGGTTGCTGTGAAGTAAGGCATAGGTTGGGTCTAATTGAAGTAGACTGGTACTTTAATGTTTTTCTAAAATGCTGTTGTCCTGCAAAAAATGGAGTAAACATTTGGATTAAAGTGTAAAAATCAGAAATTTTAATCACTTCTTAATATGTATATATAACATTTTGAGGAAGTGAGAGGGGGGGAAAAGCTGCTGGTGATCTGTCCTAAAGATGCTGCTTATTTTCATCGGTCGGAGAGCACAGTTCATGCACGTATTCACACTGCACCTCTGATAGTGCTGCAAGGAAGCCACTCTGACGTGACGGCTGCCTACAAAATGTGAGATATGGACCCATTTTTTTCCTGCTAACAGACGCAAAGTGCAGCTAACCTTTTCAGTCAAGAAACCTTCATCAGCACTTTACCATTCTTTAAAGCATGAACTCAAGATGGCCATATCCTCTATGTGCTGCACATTTGGCTGTATATGGTACGTGCATATATATTTGTGTGTATGCATGTGTGAGTGTGCTGTGTGTGTGTGAGAGAGGGTTGCTGCCTGTCCCAGTGATAAGGCGTATGGAGCAGGCACAGTGTTACCCAGCCAGTCACACATTCAGATAAGAGCAGATAACATTCACTGGAAGAGCTGCTGCAGGCTTGACACAGCACTCCACGCAACACACACCTCACAAAGCTGTGTGTGTTTCATAGATGCATTTTTTTTGTATTTGTTTGTGCGTGAATATACAGTCCCTTAAATTGCATGCATCTGTGTGTCTGGGAGCAATTTGTTTTTGTTGTTACACATGGGTGTGAGCGTGCATCTTTGGAGAAGATTATGAGTTATTACCGTTAAAAGAAACTTTTAAAGAACTCCTTTGTGTGTGCTGTTGATTCGCCTTCACTCTCGTGATTCAATAAAGCAGTCCAGCACTTCTGCAATGGAGGAGTCGGTCCATAAATCGCTTTGAGTGTGTTTCTTTTATTATTGTTTTTTACTTCTTCTTCTCGTTTTCTTTTTCCAGGGGAATTTTAAATAAGCAGCACACGCTTCTTCAACACTGGCTCGTTTCTACTTTGCATTCTTTTAAACTTTTTGGACTTGCCCAGTAAAGCCGCAGCCTGTACTGGTGATGATGGAGCAAGTATTTTGGAAGGGTTAGAGGTTCAGTACCTTGCTTAACGGGCTCTGCTTAAGAGCCGGAGTATGCACTCACTCTTCCAGCTCGCATTCCCTCAGCTGTCATTGGCATTACACTTCTCTGCTGGTGTGGATTCAGAAAAAACAGCTTTGTCGCAGAAAAATTCTCTTTGGAAAAGCAGGAGCATTTGATTAACTGTGCAAAGGGAAAATGCGCTCTTACTATATTAAAGTGTAGGGCACAATACTTGGATTACTTTTATTCTGTGACGGGGTAAATGGTTGTATTTTTAATTTAGTAGTGTCTTTGAGTGGAAATTGGTCAAGGAGGAGCTTGGCCCTTGTGTTGTCCTTGGGTCATTTTTGTCCTCTAAATAAATCTTTTGCTATCAAAAAAGTGTTTTTTATTCATCAAATGGTCTGAAAATAACAGAAGTTATTCATTACTATGCTATGCATGATTGAAATAGGTTTTAAGTAATTTGATTTATTTATGGGGTTTTTATTGGATTTTATAACTCCTGTGGTCCTCGTGGACAAAAATGACCCCAAAGTACAAAGTGTACTTTGTGTGTGAAGTAAAAAAAATAAAAATGCATGAGCCGCACGTCAGTATAAGCCGCGGTGTTCATAGTGTGGGAAAAAAGTAGCGGCTTATGACCCGAAAACTATGGTACATTCAGAATATACCAAGCACATTTTCCAAAATGATTCATTATAACAAACCTCAAAAAAACACGTTTTTTGAGCTTGAAGACTCATCTTTTTCAGTGCGTCCGCCTACACTGAAAATGATTTATTGGGATGTTCTGTCTTCTTAGCCTACCAAGAAAAAACTCCAAAATGTACGCACAAGTAGTTCGTAGACTTTCATTTGTGTCGCTGGGTTTCATTCCTATTGCAGAAAGCAAGCTTCTTTAAAAAATACATTACTTTCATCTTTCAAGAAAATGTCAAACGGTCATTAAAAAGTGTTCCAGCATCAGCCTTTTCAACAAATACTCCAAAAGCTACTTATGCCTCCACATGCTAATAACAGTGCTCTCTCATATATATATATATATATAGGGAGGAAGTCAGAGTGAGTAGATGGCACCAATGAGTTGACTTTGTCCGTGACCTACCTTGAACCATAACCACAGTTTTTTAATTATGGTAACAACTGAAGTCTTTTTAATGCTGATAAAGTATATGTTTAAACCTAAACCTTGATTCAGATGAACACCTGAACTTTTTCTAAAGTAAGCCAAACATTTACCACATTTGCCACATCATATTGTTATTGTTAAACTCTGATTATTAACCCTTTATTAACATTCATGTCGCCATTATTATTCCACGTTGTAACTTGTAACTCAAATGCTTTTGAGACCTTGAAGTTTTCCTCAAACTTAGCAAAGAATCCTTTTTTTTACCATCTGAAAAAAAATTGCTTCAACCAAACAAAACTTCAGAAAATGTTACAAATGTGGTTAAATAGTGCAATTTCTGTCTTTTGATTTATAGAATGTGTTAGGAATTGAATAGTACTGTACATTTGCTAAAATGTCAAAGTATTTAAATACACAGCACATGTAAGTGTGAAGGTTTTGGATTTGTTGAAGGGCAGCTTTGTTGAAGTACTGAGCAACAGAAAAGCAATGTGATGTACTTGTGTCAGCTCCTAGGGATTCGAGCCATCCAGGTATAAAGCAAATAAAACACATTCTCTACATTTTTGTTCTGAATGCTTCTAAAGACGCAAATATCAGCCAGGGCATTAAGACACCGTTTCTCTCTTATTTCCTTTTCCCGCCATCCCTTCTTGTTCTTCGCCCTTTTTATTTTTCTCATTTTTATGGTCCAGTATCTCTCGCTCTCTTGCTCTATTCTCTGTCCATACACCAAAACCAGACCACAGAAGGGGCTGCTGCTCAGTCAGAGAGGTTGTGGTTGGCATACATACGCCCAGAGGGGCCCAGGCCTGTCAGCTCAGTAGCCCCACATCTGGAGCCTCCCACTGGGCCAGCAGCCTCCCTCCAGCCCTCCTCCTCCTCCTCCTCCACCACCACTCCCTAGAGAGTACTGAGCATAAATGCACACCCTGACTGGAAAATGTGCATGCGCGTGGTCTTAAACGCCTAATTTGCACGCACAAACACATTTTAAAATGACATGCATGTGCTGAGATACACATGCACGCATATCCATACCTATATGACTCAGACACACGACCGAGAGGCACACACATTAAACTCTAAAACATTATGCTAATCTACAGCCGGCGGCAGAGGATTGCACTCTGCTCAGCCTCATGCCAAAGTACCTTTCATTTTTATAAGATTAACCAGGAGAAAGAAGAGAATGTGAGAGACAAATGCTGCAATAAGAGAAGTTAACTGGACGCTGCGAAACATACAGACACGTCCAGTAATACAAATTCATATTACATCCAAACAGTTGAGTCAAACATCCAGGTTGTAGGTCATGTCCGGGATCCACAGACATCTTTTCATGTAGCAAAGAATAATTAAAATTGAAGTATTCAGCTTATGTTTTGGTGCAGAGTGATGTTTGGGTTTTGAAGGCCATAATCAAAACATATCAGTAAAGTAACTAAAAAACTTCTTCTCTTTTTGCATGTAACCTAATCTCACAGACTCTGTGATTCCTTTTGCCTTGGTATACTTTATGTCATAACCCTGAATGTTCAAGTTTTTTCCAAAGTTAAAAAATTCGTAGACTCCTCCGAATGCAGCCGACAAATGCGTCCTCCTTTTCCCCGAATTTGAAGGATGGGTTGGGTGTGTCGCTACTAAGTTTTAAAATTACTCTTACTAATCTTTCTGGGTCACAAAAGAAACTTTTAACATATTTTTAGGCGAGAATGTGGGTGTGTAAACTTCAAATATCTGCTCGGTTTATCAAGATATTGCATATTTGCAAAAGTGCTTCGACGTTTTCGGAGACGTCTGTTACCCACCAACTCGATAGCTAGCCGGGAGCTCGAGGGTCACTGAAGCCGCAGAGAACAGCACAACTCCCGGCACATCATTTTCAGATCACCGCAGACTTTCGCTACTCAGGTTAAA
>NW_005187569.1:435265-446975 GCF_000239375.1 Pundamilia nyererei
GGGATCTCAAAGTCTGGTGAGGGATCTCAAAGTCCAGACGCTTTTCTTTGCAAACTCCTTTGACTACGATGACCTGGATGACTGAGAACCTTCACAGACATATCACTTAGACAACCTAAAAATGTTATTGTTGGGCTTTTTTCAGTGTTTTATTTGTTCGTGAGTAAATCGGTTTGGCTGAGATTAAAGTTATTAGATTAGATTAGATAAAATAAAACTTTATTAATCCCCCGGGTGGGTTCCTCCTTGGTTTTCACACAGCTGAATAAAGGTCAAACAGAAAACTGATTAAACAGAAGTGTGAGACGGTCGAGAATTTACGCCAGTGTCCTGTTATATTTTAGATAGCAAGGAGCAGACGGCCGAGTTTATTCAACTCCACCGAGACAGCGGTGACACTAACCAGAAGGCTAGACCGTCCAATTTCCCCAGCCGTTTACCCGACCTCCTGAGACCTGGTGTTCTGAAAAACCATCCTACTTTGACAAAACTTCCTACCCGTATTATAATTTGACGGTGACTTGCGACTAAACCTAACCCTACCCCTAACCATAACCCTACCCCTAACCATAACCTTAAGAAGTATTCTGGATGGGTGAGAAAAAAAGAAGTTAATTCGGCGTTGGTTTTGTGCGCATGTGCCACGTCTGCGCAGAAACATTGGGTAGGATGTGTTTTCAGGTAGGATGGATTCCCAGAACACCGGCCCACATAGACTGCGAAGGCCGGGTTCTCAGGAGGATGCAGCCCATGAATTTGGACAAAGCTACGGTTTCATGGTGTGTTTCCCCGTAAGCTTCTTTCTTGAATCTTTCCAGGCATTTCAGATGGATTTATACCTCTTGTGAAACTTTTCTTGCACTAAAGGTATGTCTGCTCAGGGAGAACACAGTGAAGCTGAGAGAAGAGGAGAGAAAGTGAGCTGACGTGAAATAAGAACATCCATGCATCAATCCATGAGGTTGGAAAGATTTGATAAATGACAAAAATTCAGATTTTTTTCCCCCTAGAATTTATTCCTCTTTTGGTTCCTTGATGAATGAGCCTGGAATTCTTGGGAAACACTGAAACTTTAGATAAAAGGAGAACAAGGATATCTGAATTGAGAGGGTTATTGAAAAGAAAAGAATAGCAGGATAAGTCTAGAAGACCAATGTCTTGTAAGAGCTGAATATGTTTCTTTTGTCATGCCGTGAGCCAAATTCCATGAAAGTTGGCATGAATATTTTTGTATAGTCATCCTATGTTACTCCTGTTCCTCTGCTGATCCGTTAACGATCTGCCCAGCTCTCCTAGAGTAACTGCCTCTCTCCTGGAATCTCCTCCATGCTCTTGAGACTGTGCTGGGAGACACAGCAAACCTTCCGGCAATAGCACATATTGATGTGTCATCTTGGGGGAGTTAGACCACCTGTGCAACCGCAGCAGGTCCAGGTATCGCCTCATGCTACCGGTAGTGACAGTGACCCCAGCCAAATACAAAACTGGTGAAAAAACAGTCAGAAAAGATGAGAGGGGAAAATATCAGTGGCCTCCACCTGTAAAAGCATTGCTTTACTACTTAACTGACCAGAAGTTTGACAGTCTTGATGCTATACTTAGATTAAAAATTGTTTCCTTAATTTTTCTGAGCAGTATATTAGATGATACATGGACAGTTAAGTTGATGCTCCTGAAATACAGAAATAAGCAGATACAAAGATCTGAGCATGTTTGACAACTGAAATCATGACTGGGGTAAGGGAACTACAAAACCATGAGACCCCCAGGGTAGCAGCAGTCCCCAGTTGTAACAGGGGAAATTGTAACACTCTCGGTTTGTTCAGCTGAGACTGCTGAGACTCACTCTGCTCAGTGGGAATCTCTTCCTGCCTCTGGAAAAGGAGTCATATCGTTCAGCCTTGGAAGTTGGCAGAAAGCATTAGAAAGGTTGTTTTACAATAAATGTGTATTAAATCAATCAATGCATGAATAAATACACTTTACATTCACACAATATTAGAAATTGAAAGGACTTTCATTATTATCTGTCGGTGCACAGGCAAAGCTACTGTTATTGCCTGTTTGCCTGTCGAGTCGATTTAAAGTGGTTTGAGTCTTGCAAAACCGAACAGGCCAACATGGTCAAATGGGCTGGTGCTCCGTCTATTAAAATAGAGCAGAAGCCCAATAGGATGCACAATAAAAACATAATTAGACACCAATAATGTTAATGCTTTATGATATGCTTTTACTTCTTGAGATCCAGTGAGTTAATACAGTATGTTACTCTCAATCTTAGTATTGTGCTTTCTTACATGAAGTTTAATATTATAGCCTTGTTCTTATTAGTATAAATATGCTCTCACCCCCAACCAGTCACAGCAGATGGCTGAACCTCCCTGAGCCTGGTTCTTCCTGTTAAAAGACATTTTCTCCTTCCCACTGTTACCAAGTGCTTCCCCATAGGGAGCTGTTTGACTCTTTTCTTTGCATCATTGTAGGGTCTTTACCTTACATTATAAAGTGCCTTGAGGTGACTGTTGTTGTTATTTAGCACTATATAAATACATTTGATTGGAATCAAATTGAATTACTAGTTATTGCTTATTATTATTGCACACATATACTATATAGAATATTATTGTATTTCCACAGGCAGTTTACAGGTATTAAAGAACCCATCTGCTCTTAGTACCCAGATTCAACAGGACACTTCTATGAAATCTGTGTTTCAGTTGGACAGAGCCGTTGCAGTAGCCCCATGAGACAAGGGTGGTCATAATGTTTTGACTAATGAAGAACCAAGTGAATAGTTATTTGAGTCTTCTCCTTTCCTCTTCCAAATAAGTGGGTCAAATGCTGATCTTTTTATAAATGTCATGGTATTTTCAGTAAGCAAAATGTTAGATGTTTTAAGAATGATTTCCCCGAAAAACATTAAAATCAAAGCTAATGTTTTAGAAAAGTAAAGTTCAAATTACTTGTGTGGAAAAAAGGAATAAAAGCGGTAAAATCCCCTTTGTGTGATGTAAATCTGTGATATCAAAGGAAGAATCCATAAATGCAAAATAGTACAACAGGAACACTGAAGGCAATCTTAACACCATTTACTACGGTCCAGATAACAATATGAAACGCGTGTGGTGTTGCAGGCGCCGTGGGTTTTGGTGGTCAAACATAGCCCTCCATTCTCAGCAACACATGAAGAGCAGACAGAGGCAGCTGAGGGCCAGAGCGCTCTAACTCATTGCCAGTCAGTGTGGGGTTGTGTGATGATAATAAGGATAACTTCCTCCAGGATAATGGAGCCGAAGCATATTCAGGCCTCAGTGTGCGCTGTCCCCGAGGATGGCCCTGTCTGCTGTGAATATTCTGCATTTAAATGGTCCATTAGAAGCCAAACAAACACAGACAGGCCTCCATACTAATGACCAACGGGGTCCAGGGGTGAGGTAGGGCACCTGCCATGTCTGTGTGTCTGTGTGTGTGCGGGAGAGACGCAGACAGTGTGTATAGGGAGATGATGTGGTGCGTTGGAAAGAGATAGCGAGAATTTAAGTGTGCGTGTGTTGGACTGGGAGGCTGATTGTGTGTGACATGGGTCAGGAGGGTAGAGCTGGAGCGGGGTGGGGTGATTGAGAGTATGAGCTCTCTGGCCAGAGGGGAATCCTCTCCTCGGTCCCAGTGGGTGCTCATTTGCATGTCTGTCCCATTTATGTGTGTTTGCATGCTCTCACATTATCCATCTTTTGAATAACATGTCTTTGTTGGCTTGAATGCATTTGCGTGTGCATATATGTGCATATTGCCCATCATATTGTCATGTGCACAAGTTCATGTACATATTCACTTGAGTGCATGTGTGAGTCTGTGTGTGTGTGTGAGAGAGAGTTGCAGGGGTTATTCTAATAAGAGGATGGTAGTTGTGGACCCCGGGCCCTGGTCGGCCCCTGCCTCATTATCATTATTAATATTTGAGGAATAGCCTGTGCTGGGTGGACAGATGCCCTCTTCTCTCAGCACACAGCAACTCATGAAATGTGACAGGGCTTGTCCTCGTCCACCTCTGTAGAAATATGAGGATTGAGGTGTCTAAACCAGGGGGAACCGAGGTTCAGCTAGAGTTTATCAGAAAGAAATTGCGGAAGGATACATACATTATGACTCTGCGGCTGAAATGTAAATTCTGATTAAATAATGGTGCTAAGATGCATTGAAGACTTTTGGTTGTATCTAGTTACCACTATGATGTGATGAACATGCTAATGTGCTTTTCTCTGTATAACTCTGGCTAGCTAAACAAGCCCACCACGCTGCACCTTCTGATTAGCTATAGCTACACAAGTACTTGTCATCTGAATGGTAATGACTCATTTCTCTGTATCTGTGTTGATCAGAATCAACTATTAGAGAAAAACTGGATGATTTAAGGCTACGTTCACACTGCAGGTCTTAATGCTCAATTCTGATTTTTGATCAAATCCGATTTTTTTTGTCTGGTTGTTCACACTTCAAATAAAATGTGACAGCATACGCGCTTCAGCAAACGGTTCACGGTCCTCAAAGCGGCCCGCAACGCGCTCTGTTTATGGAAGTAAAAATGGCGGCTACAGAGCTAGTAGGTGTTGTTACAGCAGTCTATCAATTCTCTCCATATGCTAATCAAGTCCAAAACCTCAGTTTCTGTCCACTGACTCGCTTCCGCTGCCATGCTTTCTCGTTTGTCTTCTCTGGTGCCGTCTGTCTTGTGTCAGTGACGTAAAAGACGGATTTAATGTGACAGACCATTCGAACAGCAGTCGCTTTCTAAAACATCAGATATGTATCGAATTCAGTACCATGAAACTGACTTAGGTCAGATTTGAAAATATCAGATTTGTGCTGTTCAAACTGTCATTCCATGATCGGATATGGGTCGCATAGGGTCAAAAAAGTCGGATTTGATGCGCTTTCACCTGCAGTGTGAACGTAGCCTAAGTGTCCCAAAAGCTTTCAGATTAATTGCAGTTAAATTCGGTACACATACTTTTGACCTGAAATATAAAAGGTTTGATTACCTTTGACATTTGATGATACGACGAACATTGAGCAGTCTTGTCAGCCTGGGCTTTTCTTTGGGCATCATGTTATGATGGTTAACTCTGTAAAAGTATGTCATGTACATGGCAAATGAGCTAGTACTTGTATCGTATCGTACTACACAATGCACACTGCCCTGCCATACTGCAACTGAACAACTTTCTAAGTTTGAACTTTCTTAAAGTTTCTTAACTTACCATGGTTTAGGGAGAGATCTTTGAAGACTGCGGGAGTTATCAGCAATTCAAAAGTTGACCATATTTTTTTTTTTCATTTTTTAAAAAGTTGGTTATTCAAAATCTGTCAGTCTGACTGGAATTATTATTATTGCATTATGTATTTTCCATTTCCATTGCTAATCTCAATCCATCTGGGGAACCTGGGTGCAGAGTGAGTTGTATCCTCTCTGCTTACCACACTCACAGACTGGGTGAGATAGACAGATAGACAGAAGCGGAGAGACAGACACAGCGAGAGAGGGAGGATAGTTGTTTGCACCATTAAATGCTGGAAACAAATGCAGCAGTTCTTCAAACAAGTGCCGACTCCTCTGTGATATATTTGCATATTCATGAGGAAAGGTTTTCTCTCTCTATTTTTTGTGGGTTTTTTTGTTTCATATGCTTCTGTGGTTGCAGGGGGGCGAGTTATTGGTTTCTTGTGACATTCTGGGTGTTTTTTCCTGAATGCCAACTACACAAAATAATCCAAGTAATACAAACATATATATGTACGAGTTCACAGTTTACATGTGCAATGATGCAAACCTCTGCTCTGCAAGACTTTCTTTTTATGAACTTGAGAGCTGACACTTGGTCCTGCTACACCTCTACAGACACATAATCTACATATAGAAGCTACGGTGATTCTCTGCTCAAGCCACAACCAAGCAAGAGGCCGTACACACACACACACACACACACACACACACACACACACACACACACACACACACACACACACACACACACACACACACACACACTCTATTTTTTTCCGCAGTTCAAGTTAAAAATCTGATCATCTTTTGATTACTCTCAACATGTTTTTGTTCCTATCTGTTCACATCTCTGTATTCATACTTCAAGCAATGTACAACAAATACACTCCTGTACACACACCCATGCACAAAGAAGCTACTGTACACACACCTGCACACGCACACAGGCACTACAAAAGACAGTGAAAGTAAGACAGCAAAGTAACAAAACGCAGCAGCAGCAGAAACAAGCGGGCAACAAAGCGAAGGCGTGTTATTAATGGAGCATTGTCGAGCGAGGTGTTTATTTTCGACACATGTGCTAGTTAACGCCAACAAACACTCTCCGTGTTGTACACGAGGCCAAAACAACACGCTCGGGGACCGCACCGAGCCAAACAAATGATGTCTTTTTTTAGTTAATTGTATATTTATACAATAGGAGGCAAAGGGAAAAATTCAGGGTAGAGCGAGCAGGCACCACATGTACTAATAGGATAGGATGTACAATTTGAAAGTGGACAAAGTGAGGCTGTGGATGGACAACATGATATAATGACAAAGTATGAAATTGGTTACCAGAGCCATTAGCAGATTTCAAATTGTTAAATAAACTTTACATTGATCTTCAAAAAACGGAAAATATATTAAAAATGTTTAATAAGACTAGCAGTAAATGTCCTAATTTTTTCTTGTTGTTATATTTTAAAAAAATTATTGCAGTAATCTGATAACCATATTTTGCTTTGTCTGCTCTGTTATAGGTACAAAAACACATTTGCCTACTGTACGGGTTAGCTTTCATTTGCTGTGAGAAGCCATTTTTTGCCATTTAAAAAATAACAGGTGTTATTCTGAAAATATCCAGCTGGGAGTGCATGACAGAACGTTGGAGGCAGCGTGTTTATTCAGCTTTGAGTCTTTGGTTGTGTGATGGAAACGAGCCATGGAATAGTTGTTTTTCAGGTACTTGTTGCTTAACTGTTTGACACACAGTGGTTGTGTCGTCACTGCGAGTCACATCCACATGTGGATGCCTTTTAAAGTGGACATGAAACATTATATCTATAAAGGCTAATTTACACTGTGGATCCCTGCTCTCAAAACTGACATAGATTTACTACTGAAATACATGTTTAACGTTTTTAGGACATGTTTAGTGCCATCTTGTACTAGCACAGAACGCGATGTCACCTGGTTGGTTGGCTGCGGTTAACAGGCTTACATTAGTTTGTTAGCTAACTAGTGACAGAACTGAAAAAATCTATTTAGTTTTAGTCCTCTTTTTCGGTTGCCCCACCTGCAATGCAATGTATATATAACTGTGACTGTAATGTGATTGCTGAACATAGTACAGTGTTACTCTAAAAGTGTAATGTGATTACAATAACACGTTACACCCAACACAAGTTGCGACATTTGTACAATTACTTAAGCAGTATGATTACTTTTACATAACCACAGTGCCATCTTTAACTGGGCAGTAGAATGTGCATGCAAATTGTTACCAATATTTTCTGCATGAATTTTCCAGAAACAAATATCCTTCAGACAGAAGACAGCAAAGTGGTGATGTATTAAATTCTGATTAAATATTCACATTTCCTGAGCTCCAACACACCACCAAGTTTTGGAAACCCCCCTGACTGAGAAGCAGATGTAGCACAGACATTGCAGATCAAGGAATAAATACCCACTGCCCCAGTTCTAAAGTCAGAACCAACGTATGGTGATGCAGTAAGGCCATCTTTTGAAGCAAACTGACAGTTTTACACAGAAAAGCAGAAAGAGTGTCAAATATCGTTTTAGGATACCTTTGATGCTCTGGTTTTTATGTTTCTGCGTGTTTACATTTATGCTGCAACAAATAAAGAATATATTTATGTTCATGTAATATATAGGTTGTATGTGTTCGGCTGAATAAAGTTTGCGCCTTATCGCTGTTTATTTCCAGAGTCTTTTACTAAAGACCTAAAGCTCCTGCCGTTCAAACAGGGAAACCCCCCTGCGGCTGTGAGATCCAGCTTCCCCACCTGTCAATCTCCACTCTGCCCTAGGGCCATACCAAGTCTGTCTGGGGGTGGGGTTGATATTAGCTGTATCGCCAAACCTTTTTCCTCCCCTAAGTTGTTTATTTTCAGTTTAAGCTGACATTTTAATACACCACTGTGCTTCTTGTCTGATCATTTGCCAAAAATGAGGCAAAAAAAAAAAACTCCCCTCACACAGTTGTCAGCTAGAGGCAAACAGGCCCAATCTGAGGTTTGACAAAATATAAGACCATAATGATCGCTAGCATGTGTATTCCTGTTTATGTGTGTGTTTAGGGTACTGTGTGTGGAGGGGGACATAGGCGTGTACACGCTAATATATGCCTTCAAGGTCATTATGATTACATAGTTACAGTAAATTTGTGGTAAACTACCAGTTCTCTTTGACTAATGTGGCTTTTTGAAGCCCAGTACCAACATTGCTGGGTTGGAGCTGATGTTCTGTCCTGTAAGGTTCCCATCTTTAGGCAATTTCAGGACAACAAAATCCAAGGAGTAAGTATTTTCCCATGGATGCAAACAAGACACTGAGGTCAACTTTTGAAATCTAGATTGAAGCATTGGTTTATGTAAATTGAAACAACTTTTTCTTTTCTGAAGAGATGGTCACCATCTGCCTGGGATCAGGAAAACCTGTTCTCATTTAAGCACTGCTGTTGTTAGAACTGGAGATATGCACAAGATATGTTCGGAGCAGAAATGATGCTAACTCCAAGCTGGCTTTGTCACAAAGAAAATCCTTTGTAAACTTTACATCCAAAAATGAAGATTTTTATTTATTTATACAGTTACATTACACTACATAAAACATCACATATGTCTATTAACACACACTAACTAAATGGCAAAAAATGGGGCTGAAAAGTGAAGCAGAAATAACCACGTGTTACAACCCAGCAATGCAGAAGAGCATCTTGCTGAACCTTGAAGCAGATGGGCTGCAGCAGCAGATGACCACACCTTGTATGGCTCCTGAGAGCACCACAACTTAAGTATTGATGCTTACCGTGTCCATCCAGCAGGGTAACACCATGTCAAATAGCTCAAATGATATCAAACTGGGCTCTTGAATATGACACTGAGTTATTGTGCTGACCTCCATGATCACCAGGATTTAATCCAACTTTTCTGATTTGGTGGAAGGAGACTTACCCATTGAAGTAACCAGTGAGTTTGCTGTGTGATACATGTTATTCAAGTGGTTTGAATTCAATTTTGATTCAATTTTATTCATACAGCACAAAATCACAACAACAATTGCCTCAGTGTGCTTTTTATTGTAAGGTAGACCCTACAATAATAATTGTGGTCAGTAAAATCATAGCATTTTAATAGTTCTTTATTTAAGACTGAATATCATTTATCTGAATCTCTGCATCGATCTGACAACCAAGCTGCACCTTTAGATTCACATTCCAAATACTGGTGCTCTGGGCTGCCATGAATAACAGGGAGTTGGCCAATCAGTGACATCATGGTTGCTATGCTTATCTTTCCTACACAGTCTATGAGGCTGACACGTGCAACACCCCCATTTGACAATCAGATGCAAGTGCGACAGCAAATTCTTACCAATGCTGATGTGTTTCTCACATCTGGACATACAGGTCACCACCAGGTACACAATTTCCTTAAAATCACACACACGCATTCACAGTGTAACAGTGTGACCAGTGACCCTGTGACCTTGTGTGTCTCAATGCTGCCTCGTAAGCCTCTCTTTCTTCAAAGGCCGGATAATGCTGTCCCCGAGGGCAAACACTCAGTACTAACTGGCCCCCACCTCCATTTTCTCGTGTGTTTCCCCTTCATCCTTCACTATCTCTTCCTCCCTGTTTGCACTCTCCTCCTCCTCTGCTAGTTGGCAACTCCCTCCTTTACAATTCCCAAATCCGCTTTCTCTTTTTTTCCCTCACTGTCCTCCAATATCTAAGTAGTTTTTTCTTCTCTTTGTCCCCCCCGTGCTTATTCCCAGTCGTCTTCTCTCATCCCTTCTCTCTCCCCCTTCCTCTTCTGGTCTTCTTCTCTCTACTTTTTGCATGATGTTCTGTGGGTGAGCCACGGGGCAGAGAAATAATTCAAAGTCTTTGCATATTGCAAGCGCTCTGGTCAGCGGAGGAGCCCCATTGCACTGACACATTAGTTTATCTGGACTGACCCAGCAAACAGCCTACGCCATGACAAATAGCCTGGATGCTGCTACAAACACACACACACACACACACACACACTGAAAAGACAGGCATATGCAGAACACACACTCTGAGGCTGTCTGTGGGCCGGGAAGCATGGGTGCCTGTGGAGCAGACAGCTTTAAAGAAACCCCAACACCCCCCCCCCCCCCAAAAAAAAAGAAAAAAGAAAAGAAAAAACAAAACACAAAAAGCAAATGAAAGTGGCGAGGGAGAGAGGGAGTAAAAATAAAGATAAAAACGAGAGAGATGTGCTGTAGCATCCCTTTAGGTAACAGAGTGATTTTCTGCATTGTTTAATTTTTAATCAGTTTGCCTTCCCCAGCATTCCTCAGCTCTTTTTTGCATATTCTGTATATAAATATATAATTAATGTCTGAGAGGCAGATAAAAGAAAAAAAATAAAACCCTCACAAGAGCATCAGAGAATCGTTTGTTGTTCTCGAGAACAAATTAATGCCAACTATAAAAAATGCGGACTTGCTGAGGCCAGGCTTTTTACAACCCCCCTCTCTTTTTGTACAACATCTTGCACATCATATGTTGTTTTGTTCCAAAAGGAAAGGCTTTGCTGGTCATTTTGAGGTGTTTCTGGATCAAACCTTGTCCTGAAGCCAGGCACGGTGAAGACTGTCAGCTAATGAAACAGGACTAGTGATGACTAAAGTGTAATAACACCTTACAGTGCTGTGAAAAAGCAACCCCCCCTCCCTTTCTTCTTCTTCTTCTCCTATTTTTTTTCATAATTGACAAATTTACGTGTTTTACATTTACATGATCGTGAAAGGAATTTTAATAATAAACACAGATATCCCAAGTAAATACAAAATGCAGTATTCAGATGAAGATTTTTATTTACTGAGGAATAAAAGCTATCCTAACCTAACCTACCAGACTGTCTGTGAAAAAGTAAAGGCCCCCTAAATCTAATAACTGCTTTTGCCATCGTTGACTGCAAGAACTGCAGTCTAATAACTGTGTTGTTTCTTATAGTTGTATATAGTTTATAGGCATCTACAAATAAAATCTATTGTTATCAGTGTTGGGCAAGTTACTTTGAAAAAGTAATTAATTATAGTTACTAGTTCTTCAAAAAAGTAACTGAGTTAGTAACTGAGTTACCAGATTCTAAAAGTTTCAATTACTTGAAAAGTAACTATTGTGTTACTTAAAAAAAGTGTTTAACCCTCTGGGGTCCAGAGTATAATTGGCCATTTTTGACTACTTTTGATTTTCGCTCCACATTTCACCTTTAAAAACTCTTTACTTTGCCTTGTTTGGCATCATCCTTTTCAGCACAACCTCACGTGTCTGAATTTACAGTTATGTTTTTATTTTGACATACTGTATTAACACAATTGATCTAAAATCAGACAGAAAACATAAAATCCGAGTTGAAAAAGTTATATTTTTTACTGTAACAACTA
>NW_005187569.1:447345-468068 GCF_000239375.1 Pundamilia nyererei
TCTCTCTCTCTCTCTCGCCGTCACTCCTAAAACTTCCCCCTCTTCCACATCAACACAATTTAAAAACTGATATATATCACCTTGTTGCTTTGTCATCTTGAAGTGGTCATGTGATTGGCTTACCACGACTACTTTATTCTTCCTCAGTCAAACAGCAGCACTCATCCGATTGTTTTGCCCCCTAGATCCAGGTGTTGAGCCAAAAAGTGATCGCACTTTGTTTCTGCACATCAGAAGTTCACCTGTTAGGCAGCAGGTCCTGCTGCAATTTAAGATGGGAGGAATCCTTCAGGCGTTGGCTAAACATTGAACTAACCATGTTAGTGAAACTGTCTCTTTACATTAGTAAGTTTGATTTCCTCCATGCCTGTAACTCACCTGTTTTGTCCTCTGCGTAGATATCTCAGTGCCTACCTGAGAAAGAGTAATCTGTGGAGGAGAGCTCTGTCTGGAACCTGTAGGTGATGCTGCTTGGACGTTCACTAACTGGAAATCCCTTGTCTCATGATCTTGTAAATAGTTCACTGTAAATGGGTCCTGCGTTTGAGTCCAGCCTGCACATTGGTTATGACAATTTGACGATCTGTGACAAATAAACAAGGATTCATAGTTTTTCACAGCGCTGTACATTGAAAAACAGCTACAAAGATACTCGCCTGTTTCAATAAATAGTTTCCTTTATTGAATGCCACATATGGAGCGCATGTTTTTTTATGTCACTGTGAATGTGAGACAATTAGTTGAATAAATAAAGGTATATGTGAATGAAAAGGAAAAAAGGATTGACTACACTCGTACCTAAAGTTGCACCTTTTTAACAAGTCTTTTCTTTTAAACCCTAAATCAGTAGTTCCCAAACTTTTTTGCTGGGCCCCCCTTTGTTTTACAAGAAAAATGTTCGCGTCCCCCACCACCTAAAAATCAAGAATAAGGGATACTGTTTGCCCGTGATTTGGAGAGCCCAGCACGTGCTCCCGACGAAGGGAAAACCAATCCTGCAGGGAGACCTACCTTGGCACTTGTGCAGGTGAAGACAAAGGGCAGATATGCTTCACCATATTTTCTAGTCTTTGGCTTAGAATGAAGTTGGTTTGGAAACATATTCAGCGATGCTTCATCTCCTGCTTTGCGTTTGTGTGGGAGCCCCGTCAAAAACCTGTCCATTATGCTAGAAGTGTCCCCCCCCCCAATAATGGCTCTGCCCTAAATTAAAGTACAAAATCCAAAAGCTAGGACTTCAAAACTGGCCTCCCAGTTATGACTGGGGAGTCAAGAACTGCTACCTAGGACATCAATGATGACACAACCAACATCTGACAAAAAAGCATAATACGAGGCACCAGCATGAGAACCCATTGGACCGTGGTGCTGGACGACAACTACCATCATGTTTTGCTAATAATAAAGATGGTGCCCCACAGAAGTTTTTGCTTTAATTTGTCCACCATCTGTATTTCCACTTTATGCCCACCCGCCCCTTCCTCTTCTATTCCTGGCTTTTCTCCCTCTCACTCTTTGAACCGTTTGAGCAGCGAGGCTCAGGGTGTTAGGAGGGAATTTGTCCAGCTTTGACAGGGGCGAGCCGTTTTTCCTCAACGCTCTTTGAAGAGCGACCGCTTATCGACACTGGGGCTAAGCGCCGGCCTTCTGAGCTCGGGCTGCAGCTCCACTGGGAGCGCAGCGAGGCTAGGCTCCATCACGATCTGGTCGCAAACTCACACGTACAATGTTCAGACACTCACATGCATGCACATGCACTCAAAGAGTGAAAAGCACGTACTCCTCAACACAAATGCGTGTAAAGAAGACACACATAAATTCACAAATCACACACCCAGGAAGACATTTGCAAGAAAGATGTAGTGACATTTGGATATGTGGGGAAGGAGATAATAGGGATGATGGAGATATGGGCACTAGCATATGCACTCTCACACACATACACACAATAACCTTTTCCCTTGGCATACAAGGGAGGAAAACAGAGTAACGCTGGCAAAAGGAAGATCAATGGAGCTTTGTGGCCTCATGGTGTGAAAGAGGTGAGCTGAGGAAGGTGGGATTTTATATTGGGATCTAACATCTATTGTGGAAAATTGACCACAACTTCATTCTGCAACTCATATTCAACAGAAAAAAAAGCATTTCTCTCCTACAACTGTGAACTTCAAACTCCAGAATCCCTTTTCAACTGTAGGAAACTTTGAGTTCAATTGGAACTTTGATCCCTTGCACAATAATATGACCATGCTCATAGGCCCAGATATGACCGTGTTTCAGTAGGTCATCATGCTCATGACACAATGCGTAGTTGCACGAAGGCCACAGCATTATCTACTGGGAAAAGAATGTCCTGCTACGGTTAGATCAAATTCATATATTTGACTGAGTTCTTGTTGGCTAAACCTTCAGCGGGGCAAATATTTGATAAAAGCTTCTGTAATCTCTGAACTTTAAATAGAGCACACCTGTCCAGAGTACAGACAGAAAATAGAGCTCAAATTTATGGCTACCAAGACTGAACATGCCATAAAACAGCGTAATGATGATTACAAAATGATCATAAATTTGCTTTTCTTTCAGAAACACAAAGGTCAAGATTCATTAGAGGAAGCATCACTAAAATCAGTACGATTTGCTAACTCTGCTACCTTATAAACAGTGTTGGGTGTAACAGGTTACAACAATCACATTACATTTATCAGTAAAATAACCTGTTCCGATTATCTGCATGCAATGTTAAAAACAAAGAAACATGCAAAGGAAAAAATATCACTGCACGTTGCTTTTATATTTTGTATGTTTTACAAATCCCTGGTAAAGAACTCTTTAAGCTGGAGAGCTTTTAATATGACCAGCTTTTCATGGTTCACAACTTTGACAGTGTAACAAGTCTTTGCAGTGACCTTCCATCCAAACGAGGCATGTCATACTCTTGCCATGCAGTCTGAGAAGAGACGCAAACTATGTCATGATGAGTGAGCCAGCCTTGGCTATAAAATGCAAATAATGGAATGGATTAGACTATCGCTTGAAAGAAGATTAGAGTCCAAGGCTAAAGCCAGGAGAAAGGCCAGTAACATTTGATAAAGACAGAGTGGAGAAAGGCAAGGTAACTTAAAGAGGAGAAGGTAAAAGAGGGATATCGGAGTATTTCAGGGAACGATAAGCTAGGGATTGTCAAAGCAGCAAGACTAAACTAGCTTTATCATTGTGGAGAAATTTAAGGCATTTCCCAGTCCCTCGTCTTGACTATAACGGAATTTTTTCCAGCGCTATTGACGGACGACTGTAAAAATTAGCTTTCACCTTCTAATTGCATCCTTGTAGTGTCTGATTGGAACGATACTTTGAAGATAGTGAGCTCCCAAAATGAATTTCTCCTTCATTATCTATAATCTGTTCCCATGCCTGAGATGCCAGTGCAATTTGAGCTAAATCTGGCTATCAGAAGGACAGGGGAAAAAAAGAAGAGTGAAAAGTGCAAATGAGAGATGAAAATGTAGAAAAGATAAAAATGTCCATATGTTTCAGAGGCTGGCTATCTTTTCCTCTCACTCTCTCTCCTAGTTTCCGTCTGTCTCCCTCTCCCTCTCTGGTTCCAGCACTGACCCCACTCATTAAAGCTGATTAAAACTTTTCCAGCGAGCGCTGTTTGCCCTCAGAAGACGATAACCTCTACAAGGCTGCTACATAAAAGAATAATAGGCGACTACAAAGAGGGTTGGACAAAGAAAAAACCCCTTCGCCTGGGCCCAGCAAGGCCCCAATTGGAACATTTTAGAAAATTAATGAAATTTTAGATCAAATGAATTATAAATTAAGGAGCTGGAGAGAGGAAAAAAAGATGAATAAGTCATAAGAAAATGTACTCTTGCTATCAAACTGTAGGAACATGTTATCCTCCACCAGGCTTGAAGAAACAGGGTCAGGTTCAAGCCATGCGGATTGGGAGGAAAACAAAGGTTCCCGCTCAGCTCCTGCTTTGAAGATAATTGTTGCAACTGCACTTGAAAGGGGACTCTGGCCCCGGCTCCTACTGAGAGCGATCCACTTTGACTCAGTGGCTGTTTTTGTTGTTTTGTTGTTTGCCATTGTTTTTTAGGCGAAGCGGCAGCAGGGATTTGCGACATGTGGGAATGCTCTTTTTTTTTTTTAACAGAAATCGCATCAAATGCAAGCAGAAGCCGAATGTGTGACGCTGGCTTCTTTTTTTTTTTCTAATTAATAAAATTCCCTTTAATGTGCTATTAAAAATAAATTTAAGACAGGAGGCAGTGTGGCGAAGGGTTTGTGCAAAGTTGGAGGCCTTGGAAAAGTTGCGGTTTTTCCTTTCTCTGTGTGAGAGGCTCTGGCTGCCATGCGACAGGACTAACGTGACTATTAGAGACATGTGCGACTTCCCTCTATGCTGGTCATGTTTGCATTCAGAAGCTGTCAAATGTAACTGAAAAATTAATAAAAGTGAGAGCTTGGCCTCTGTCAGTTGTCATTTTGCACCATTAAAGTCTATGGTTACATGTTGCTGAAGTGTTGGTTGAAGCGCTTAACAACAGCACAATCTGTCTTGTGCTAAAGGGAAGGCATGCCACACACAAACACTGCTGAGGGGTGTTAAATGGATCATTAGCGCTGAGCTGAGGAGGTGCCCTTTCTCTTGTGGGGGTCAGAGGTCACAGGCCTGAGGAAACAAACCACTGCCTGATCAAAGAGCGGTCAAGACTGGTCAGCCCCTCTGAGTTCATTCACTTTTATAAGCTAGCCCGAGTGGGTTTTTCTGGGTGTGTGCATACGTGTAATGCTAATTTTTAACACCAAAATTTCCCAATGGTTTAAGGTTGTTTTTTTTCCAAAATTGACAGTTTTTCTATTTCCATTTTCACAAAAAGTTTATGTGTGCGTTCATGAGAACATGATGGCTTTCTTTGATTTTAATGTACATTTTTTAATTCATGTGTATTAACATCTTTCACTTAAATAGAGATCCATGTTCTCCTTACATCTCACTTCCAATTCTTTGGAGACTTAGTTCCATTGGAAATAAAAAAAAACCCAAGATGTTTTGACAGTGGTGCTGATGATAATGGAAGGTTTTTACTCTGTTTGACCATGAACACTAAGCAGCGTCAGTAGTCTCAAAGCACTATTTTCAGCAAATAGCTCATCTATTAGTCTTGTAACAAATAGCTATTAGGTATCACACTGATAGACGTGAACCTTTCCCTGGGGCCATTTTCATCTCTAATGTTTGGATTTTAATTGTCGTCCATACTGCTTTGAGTGCTCAGGTAGAGTAGAAAAGCGCTATATAAGAACCAGTCTGTTTACCATTTACCAACATCAGTCTTTTCAGTAAGGGCATTAAAATGTAACATAAACTTGTTGTGCTGTATCTTGCAAACACAGCAGAGGGAAGCAGTGCTGTAAAGCAGCAGAATTTCCACAAATTTGGATGCAGAAAATGCAGAAATATGTTTGATCTACTGTCAGCTGATAGAACACAAGTAGACATTCAAACAGTGCAAGTGAGTCCTGTATTTTTTTTCTTCAGTTGTTTGGCCACTGCTAGCTCAGTAGCACATTATGCAAGCATACGAATGCAAACAACATAGCAGTTCAGTTACTAACTGCATCATAACTAACAGGTATACACTCAGAAACTCTTTCAGATACATTTCTTAATACAAACACAATTCTTGTTTTTTTAGCCTATTTTTTCCTTTCACAATTGATAATGTGGCTCTTTGCATTCTCTACCTTCACTGGGGAGGATTTTTCATATACTGGGGTAAAAAAAATAGAAACTCTTTGAAGCATTCAAAAAATATTTTACACACATTACTTTGACTAAGTTAGTTTTTGAGTCACACAAATGCTGCTTGCCATCTGACCCAATCCTTGGCCTATTCACCCTTGGACAATGATTTTCATGTGTGAGGCTGACTTTATGGAAACTCAACAGCTAAATTCAATTACCCTTTGGACCATTATGAAAACAGGTGCAAGTCATTTTACCTTGATGATTAGCTATATTCCCTCAAACTAGAGTGCACTGATAGGAGCTAAGGGCTCGTCCACATTAGATACTGTTGAGCAACACTATTGTTAACCTTCTGAACTCTCCTGCTGGCTAGTGTTTATATCCTGTACCTGTGTATTGTATTGTCATCATCCATCCATGGATTAACATTCACCCATGTTCTAAAATTTTCAGCCTATTTAGAACACCAAGGCTTGACATCTTTTAACAGAAAAACTGTGAGGCTGTAATTAATTTATAAGGTTTCATTTGGAAAGTAAACTCTTCTACTATTTGAAAACGTATTTGGAGTAGTAACAGGCCTAAAAGCTATCTGCAGACAATGAACAGTATCAGAAAGTGATATCCTTAAGAAATCTGAGAAACCCCTGAAAACACCTGACACAGGACCTGATAGATATACCTGGTTCTTACTCTTCACTGAAGCCTCACCAGAAATCTTCTCAGTAGAAGGATGGCTTTGAAGAAGCCATTGTTGAGGAATGAAAACAGGAAGAAAAGGCAGAGGTATGCGAAAATTACTTAGAAGTAGACTAAAAATCAGTGGTGACCGGTCTTCTATAGTGATGAATCCAAATTTCATATTTTTGGTTCAAATCATCTTCAGGCTGTATGAAGGAGGTCAGGAGAGAGGCATAACACTGACTATCTACAGCCATCTGTAAAACACAGTGGAGGCTCTGTCATAATTTGGGGCTACATTTCAGTCAGAGGCGTTGGGGATTGGTGGAATTATAAATGCAGAAGTTAGATTTTGTTTTACCAAGGTACACCATCTGGGAAATGTCTGATTGGCAGCTTAATTAACAGGTTAATTTCAGCTTGACAATGATCCCAAAAACACTTGAACTTTATCAGTCATTGACTGGCCTCCCCAGAGCCCATACCTCAACATTACTGAAACAGTATAGGATCATGTTGAAAGAGAATGAAACAAAAGCTTGCCAACATCCAAAGAAGAACTTTGAACACATTCCTGAAGGTAACTTAAGGAAATGATCAGAACACTTGCCTAAGTTAGTTGTGTTGAAGACAAAAAGTTGTCATACCAAATATTCACCTCTTATAGACCTCATTCCATTTATGTTTGCACAGTTTAGTAAATCGCTGCGCGTCTTTCCCATTTTCCTAGCAACAAATAAAGAAATGAAGGGTGACTTGAGCCTTTTGCACAGTACTGTAAAGCGCTACAGAGTCTGGGCGACCTGCAGATTGAACTGATGATTCTCTGTACGTCAGTCATTAGTACTGTCACTATGGTTCTTGACTAATTACGCATTTGGTGGTTTCATGGGCAATCCTTCCGTCTGCTTTATATGTTATAGTGACCGAAAGAGCCAATGGTAACGGCAATGCATTTGTTTGATTATCCATTGGTGGTCCTTTTTGCTTATCTGTAAGGGCAGTGAACAGCAGCCAGCTCCAGGTCAGCTTTCAAAGTGGAAGATAAAGTGAAGTACAGAGAATGGTTGCCTTTTTGCACTAGCAGGTATCGCTGTCAAAATCCCCCGAGGCTGACATGTTATTCCACTGTTTGAGCCAATAACTTGCCCTTTGAGCCATCCAACTGCGTGTCTGAGACAGTGTGTTGGTTATTGTGTTTGTGTTCAAGTATAAAAGAAGGCCAAATAAAACATTCTCCTCCCCTTTGTACCCTGACATGTGTGTTTGTATGTGCGTTAAGAGAAAGAACGAGAGAGAACGGTAATGGATAACGCCTACTCTCACATAGCTAGTGAGCTCTAACACACAAGAAAAAAGCTAAGCTAACAATAGATAATCGGACATGGGGTGCTAGTCTTCTTTACAATAGACCATCACCAGCGCTCAGAGCTTGTTACTGTATGCGCCTCAATAATTAATGTGCCTCTCCCTGGCTGCTCTGCTACATGCCAAGCTTTGATATAAGGTTACTGTGCTTAGGGTCCCACCACAGAAGGGGTCCCAACTCTAGGAGTATGGTGTTTCATGTCTTCCTGTTTTAAATGCCCGCACAGGCTCCTCTCCTGGACCT
Source organism: Pundamilia nyererei (assembly GCF_000239375.1). Lineage (NCBI taxonomy): Eukaryota > Metazoa > Chordata > Actinopteri > Cichliformes > Cichlidae > Pundamilia > Pundamilia nyererei. Next base: position 455,400 of record NW_005187569.1, read on the forward strand.
GGGCATCCCTAAAGGAGCAAGTTCTGATCAAGGTCGTGCTTCTATTCTCTTTTGTGTTTAACAGTCAGCAAAAGAAAAGAAAAGGGCTGTTTTCACATTTTCTTGCAGTCATGCCAGTGTTGTGCAATTTTGGATTTAGGAGAAGGAGGAGGAGCTTAAAAATTACCACATCATGAGGTAGTTCATTAACATTATATATATACAGCTGTGAGCGCCATTTTTGGTTGTTGGGTGAATGTGTTTAGCTAAATTTCTAGACAACATGGTTGTGAGAATTACCATTATAGCTAATTAGTTAGCACTAGCAAAATAAGATTTGCACATATTTGCAGATAGCTAACAGCAAATGTGAACAAATAAGGTCTGAACCCAGGGACATGCTGCTCAGGGTACATGCATCCATGCAGTGCCTGCCTTAAACTCTTTTCAGACTTTCTAATAATTTGTAATAACCACATGTAAAGCCATAATGCTAATACTAGCTAGACCCATAGATTATAAATAAAGGTTGAACATAGCAACTGTCACCAATAGCAATTAGCCATAGCTTAATACACACTCTGCATAATGTTTTATTTTGTTTTGGTGTGGGTTTCTTAAAAGGATCCATAATTTACAAAATGAAGACCATATATATTAAAAAAAGACTTGACTCAACAAAAAAGACCTTAAGGTCATTAGTACAATGTTTACTGAGAACGTAAATAAAAAAAAAAAAACAATCACTTCTTTATATGCTTAAATAGAAACAGTCCTTTTTCTACAACCTGAGGTGTTGCCCCCTACTGGTCATTAGAACATACACAGGTTTAGGGCCCTCTCACATTCATCTTTCATTTACAGCCTATGTTTTACTTACGTGTATGGCCACACCTAGTCCCTGTATGTACCATTGACCCCGTGTAGAAGCAACCAATGCGGAATTAACATAGTGGGTATATAACTTTAGCTGCTAAATTTAATTTAAATTTAATTTCCAAGTTCAGCATAAAGCTAACAGATGCTAACTGTTGGAACGATTCAGGTAACTTAGTATGTATCACTATTAACAGATAGCAAATTGCCTAGTTTTAGTTATTGTATTATTTTATTAACAATTTTCTTTATAACGCTGTTTTGAAAATGTTTTACTTTGTTATTAGGGAGCAATAGTGGTTAGCTAGTTTTGCAAGCAGCATATTGTTACCTCCCACATATATTAAGTGGACCAATCTCTAGCTCGTCTTCAAATTAACTTCAGAGTTTGGTGTTTCCTATTGAATTTGCTAAAGAACATGTAGCTTAGCTTAAATCCCAAAATACTGAATAATCAGTTGCATCTTTTTCTTTAGAAATTTTACACCTTTACTTGATGGGAAAACTAGAGAGACGTAATAAAATAAGAGAGGCATGTTCAGCTTCAGTTTATATTTGGTGTTTAGCATTTAACTGACTCAGTCTGTATATTGTGCTGAAAAACCAAAAAGACAGGATTGGAAGAATACTCTAATTCGGTTAATTAATAGGAAACACTCACTGCGGGGCTCAAAGGTCTGATGATATTTTCACATGTGTGTCAATAAATGGTTTTGGCATGAACATAACTAACCTCATTGCTCATATGTTCTGTCACAGAAAGTGAGGAGACTTCGGTTCAACTTTTCATGTTTCATCCGTCTATTCTTGGCAGAAAGGAGCCTTATTACTGCATTTCAGTAAAAGCTCAAAATAGCCTGCACTAAAATGACCTTTTGGACAGAGGAAAACATATTTGCGACAATACTGCTCCCCAGAGAGAAAGTTTAAGATCATCTGCTGCTTAACGTGTGAAAACTGTAACAGGAAGTTGGCAGGCCCCTCACTGTTCTGACATATGCAGACACCCCCCAACCCCCCCACACACAGGGATCTGTCAGTCAGTTTCAGGGGCACAGCTGCAGCAGGGCATGGGGAGAATTAGCCCCCTACTGTGCCCCCCATCACACCCCACCCGTCCATCTCCACCCACCAGTCTTCCTTCCCTCCCTCCCTCCAACACTCATTCTTCTACCCATTCGCCCCCCTAGCCGAGGGGCCATCTTTTCCTTTGGTCCTAATCATGGATTTTTCTCCAAATAATGTGGTTTATTTTAGTAAAGGGGGTGGGTAGGAGCCAAGCTCGTCAAGGCTGCCCCTCTCTCCCATTTGAAACCATACTGTATGTGCTGCAGGGAGGTAATGTGACAGGAAAATGCATGCCTCCGATGGTACAGCTGCTAATAATGTCAGGTCAAGGGGTGCTCTTCTCTCTTGTGCAGTTTAGCATTGATTTGTTTCATCCGGGTTCCTAAAGTTCATTGCTTCCCTTCAAATTTAAATCTGTGATGGGCAGTCGGTGCAGGGATGGAGGGTAGGAAATGTGGCTTGCGGTCCAAAGAGTGAGGGAATGATTATGTCGGTCAGCTTTTGTGTGCATAAGGGTTTAAGGGTTCACACTAGATTAGTGGCTGGAGGATTAAATTAGGGGACTTCAAGAAAATCCCTCAGAATCTGCTCTGTTTATCCCCATGTAGGCAAACAGAAGTTTACGTTTCACCATAAATACTCTACATCTGTGGTTAAAGCATGTTAGGTTTTTTGTACTTTTAATTACCCACAGGCCTTCTTTATACGTTTCATTTTTAATACAAGAAAAGTTCCCGTTTGCTTCTAATCCCATATTTCATTTGAATATCCACCAGGTCACACATGCTTTTCTTTGGCCACGTGAAAAGCCGGAAACTAGAGCTTTGCAGTTTTCTGTCAAATGATTTTCCATTGGGGTGTTGTAAACAGGCAGTGAGGAAATAAACCAAACCCTATCTATAACTCTGATCCTAAACTTAGATGGGTCACTTGTGACTTTGTGGATGCTAAGAGGTTAAACCAGCAAGTCCACTGAAATTCATATACTTGTAGCACTTCCGACTGGAGCACTGTACAGGTGAAAGACATCAAAAACAGAAATACAATTGTTCCCCATGCTGTACTTTGCTAAGAGAGGCATGATCACGGCATCACGATTCACATCATATTTGCACTTTGCACTCTGCATGTGTCAGCCTTTCACAGTATGCATGCATTTTTCCATCTACTTGGAGAGCATGTTGGTACCCCTGCATTCAAATCTAGCATTTCCTTTCATGTATGGCCTTGCACCACATGGCTGACCACAAACCAGCCTCCAAGAAATCTCTAAAATAAACATCTGCACTCTCTTTGAGCATGTCTCAACAACCATATGTGGTGCTCTGGCCCGTGTTTTACTGAAAGGTCCGGGGCTCTTAATGGCCCTGACATCTTGTGTTTAGGCAAAAAGGATTAAACCACTCTTTATACAGTACCTTGTTTTTTTTTTTTAAAGAAAGCATCCGCTTACCAAATCAGCGAGTGAATGCTTGCAAAACTCAAATGCAGGACCACGTAATGACAGCCAAGACCTCCGGTAGAGAGGCCACAGAGGTTGTAAAATAATGTGAGGCGGCAGGGAATACGGGATGACCAGTGCATAAGTATGGGTTTCTTTCTTAGTTATTCATGTCTTTATGTGTGTGCAGGCCTTGTGATCAGTGAGCCCCAGAGTGGAATGGTCGCCTCAAATAGAGTGTGACAATAGGCTTCATAAGTCAAAGTCTGAGAACCGTGTGACAATCTGCAGCACAGTGGGAAAGGAGGTGATACAACACTGGTATCAGGGAGGACGCTCGAATCCTCTCCTCTATTTCGAAACCACGCTAACCAGCCGAGTTTATGACAAATTGTAGACCAAGTTAAAGCAAATGACAAATTGCAAGTTTCTCATCCCACTGCGGTAAACATTTGCTCTCTAAGGTTCAGTTAATTTCTGGAGAGTCTTTTGGCTGACATCCAACTCCTAGGGTTTGGTCATTTTTTATTAGCATCTGTGGTCTCAGTTTTAGACAATTGTGCAGCATTCCATCACATTTACAAACCAGTTTCTTCCAGATGTGCATTTGGTGGGTTTGTAGATTAATGTTGACTTTGATTTACTACGCTCAGTAATATGCATATAATAATATAACACGGTTTTAATGCTGCTGGACAGGAGGTTAACCGTCAGATTTTATATACCTAGAACCCAAACACCAGTACCAGTTGCTCCTTGTAATTAAATGAAAATATTTACAAAAATGTCAGGGGTGTACTCAGTTTTGTGAGATGAAAAAATGACTCTCCCTCTGCTGTTTCTGCAGTTTACTGCAATAACTGTTTCTCTTTGCAGTAGTTTCAAATGTTTGTTTTGTTATGGCATCACAAAAAAAAGAAATTTGGTGGAGGCCAGAATACTTTGAGGCCTAAAAATGTGGAGTGTAGAAACCAGTGAATAATATCACAGTGGCTACTGCATATCACCCTTTCTTAGCTATACCTTTTTTTTATGGGCTGGCTGCGGCTCGGGACGTAGAGCTGGGGAACTACTAATCAGAAGGTTGGGGGTTTGATCCCTGGCTGCTTTTGAGTGAATGTGTGAATAAGGCTTGATGTATAAAGTGTTTTGAGTTCCCTTTTCACATGCAGTGCATGTCATGTAGACATCTGCATAATGTAGGCGACAAAAACAATCTACTGAAACGTCTTGCATTTACATGCAGTAAAAATAGCATATTCTAAATACTATAAGTATATCCTTATTAGACTACCTTTAGTGTTCAACTGTTTTAGCATCACATGACAAAATACTTGAGAGTGGAAGGAGAACACAGGGAATTTACTTCCTGTCAAAATCAGAGCCTAAAATTGCAACAAAACATAAGAAGTGTTAACCAGCAACTGTTAAAGCCAGCTGCTGCATGCTCTCATAATATGCAACAGCTTGGTAATAGCTTTATATTGGTAACACTTTGGATATTGCTAGTAGAGTGGGTAACTCAAAAAAATACAACTCAACTTTTCACGTCAGTACCTTCTGAAAGTTTAATATTAACATATAAGATCCCAAACTAGTGAACCAACCTGGCAGCAGGTGACCCCGAACACTGATGATACTGTTTTCTTTTATAGAGCAAAGGTCATCTCAGTTATGCCGATGGTGAGCTCTTTCAACAGATTACGACACAAATGCATTTTTCTCCAGTATAACACACAGGCTGAAGGTTAGAGGGAAGATTGCTGCCTGCTGCATCTGACAGAGATCCTTAAAGTTTTATTTATTCATTCATTTTTGGAAGAAATCCAACAATTAAAGAGTGAAATAAACTAATATGGCGAGAGAACAACAGCATAGGATGCACCCCAATATTCACTAAAGAGAAAAAAAAATGATGAACCTCTGTAGCCAAAAGAAAAATACATCCACTGACCCCACCCCTCCCCCACTTATGATTTTCATATATCCCCTAAGGAATTCTTATTATTTCTTGGATAGCTGTGTACTGCAGTAATCTATGCATAAATGTATGTGCACAGTGTGTTATGCTAATGGAGGTGCATCACGACTAAATAAAAAAACCCTTCAATGTGCCGTCTGTTCCGAACGCACTCAATAAGCACAAAAGCCCCCCGAGTGGCAACGAAGGACAGATTGCGCCAAAACCAATTATTGCGCCTTTGTTTTAGCGGTTGTTAAGTCCACAGATCTCTTAAGAGCCGGAGCCCTGTTCTGATGTCTTTGAGTCAGGGTTGTTGGTGGATGGCATTAGCCACAGCTACAGCTACAAAGAGCCAGGCGGCGACGGGGCCTGAGCTCCGGTCCAGATGGCACACTGCCACCGCGACCTTGTCAGCACCTGCTCCCCAGGCACTTTGTCCGGGCATCGCTGGCGGGAACTGAGACAGACACATCATGCCACCCCATCGCCATGGCAGCTAATGAGACCCGTGCCCGCTTAATTAAGGAAACCAGCTTAATGCAAGAAAGAGGCAAGGTGGGGCAGGAGGGGGGACATAAAAAAAAATAAAACACACACACATACACAGAGCATATGCTGGACTGCAACCAACCAAATCAACAGAAATAAATAATTGCCCCCCCCCACACACACACACACGCACACACACACACAAAGTGATCGCTACTGCCAAAATATCATTAAAATTGGAAATGTAAATCTCCTTATCGGCCTTCCAATGTCATGAATTAGCACTACAGCTCCACACATTAAATCAAGGCTAAAAATATTCAATTAATAAATGAATGAGTGGTGATGAACTTCTGATTATTTTGGGCTGCAGTCCAAGTGAACCTTATCAGGGAATGTCACCTTGGACTGGGCCTCGTTGGTGTGTTAAATGACATCGAGGCATCCTTCTATATCTGCTTATTTATTTCTTTCTCTTAAAGAGCACTCCGTATCGTGAAAGTCTCTCTGCTGAGATGATGGGGGCTGTCCATGTTTATGCCTGATTAGCTGAAGCACCAGAACACGTTCTTTCTTTAGCTACAGAAAAAAAGGCAATAAATCATAGATTTTATTAAATTCCAAGTAAAGCCACGTGCCTGTGATGGAATTACGCTCTTTAAAATGTTACACGTCAGCCCTGCTCCTCCCTTTGCACACACACACACAGATTGCACCTTTTCCTCCTCTGCCCTCATTAAACACACACACTTTGCCTTAGTCTGTAGGACATAAATGCCCCTTTAAGAATGACAGCCTGTTCCCCCGAAAAAGAGAAGATTTGCAGGAAAAAACTCAAAAATTCAGTGTCCCTCCACATCTGAGGGCCCAGAGAGCGAGGGAAGGAAGGGAAAGGAGAAAGGAGGAGGAGAAGGGAGGAGAGGGGGGGAGGCTAATGTGCAAACTTGTTTCCGTCCTCTACGGCTCGCCCATCATTTATTCAGCAGCTCGGCGCTCGAGACGGGCCACTCGCATTTGCTTGATACTCAATTATACATTAGTGTACATCACTTGGCAATCTGTTCATATCAATTTAATTGGATTTTAATATTGCCTCTGATCTTGTTGTCCAATTAACAGTGCTGGCTGGCAATAAAGCAGAACCACACACTATGTGACACCTTTGATCCCCGCCATATGGAGCCCTTCCATTGATTACCGGCACCGCCACTGAATTTCACTCCCTCAATATGGCCTGTGATGAATGGAGGTGGAGGGGATGTGTTGGGTGGGGTGTGAGGTATGTGCAGAGGCATCATCATCATCATACACCCCCGCACCACCACCACCACCTCCACACCCACCCAACCACTACTGATGTGATAAAAATTTCACTTCACTGCGCAACTTCATTTATTCTGTTGACATTCGCCTCTGATTAAAAACAATAAAAGGAGCGAGAGAAAGAGTGAGTGAGAGAGAGAGAGTGAGAGAGATGATGTGGCCATGCCCTGAATAGCATATGCAAATCCAACCCTGGGCATCTATCTTATGGAGGCAAAAGGGACCGGCTGCCTGCTGCCCACCTGGCACACTGGTACTGTCTTCACAATGACTTCAAACTAAAGCAATAACTTTTTCCTCGCTGTTTCCTGCGTCCGCTTTTCCTACTTATCTCTCTACAGACATTTTACACTGAACAAAACCTTGTTGAAAAGATCCAGATCCATGAGCAACAGTGTTCAAATACTCTGGTATTTTGTAACAAGTTACAAGTTAAAATATATATCTATATATGTTGAATATATATGAACAAAACAAAAGAACAAAAAACAAAAATAAACAAAACGAAACATTTTTACTTCTGAAATAGGGAAACTCGCCAGGTGCTAATACAAACAAAGTCAGAATCTAACTTTCAATCTCTTGTTTTGGATGCTATGATTTTGGTAATCATCAGTTAGGGAAAATATGCATTCTCCGTCTGGTTGGCAAATGGTTGCTAGGTGGTCACAAAGAGGTATGCAGTGCTGCACTGAAACCTTCCTGCAATTGCTTTGGTCAGTAACAGTGCTTGAAGGATGAAAGATGGCGACTTGTCTGTAAACACTTGTCAACTACCCGCTGAGCGGCAGTGAAAAGTGAGATGCAGACAGGCATGGAGACCATGAGAGAGCCCTTAATCAACTGAGGTAACTGACACTCATCAGAGGGCATGGCCATGACTGTCCAGAGCTCAGTGCAATACATATTGACATTAACTCATAGATACACTGTATAAAAAGGATATAAATTTCCTGTACACCTGCCTTCCTCAGTATTTCTTAAAAAATGTCTGACTGGACCAATAATATCAGTGTCAACATCTCTATGTTTACAGTGCAATCACCTTTGGGAATAGTGTCTCTGTTTTTCAACCATGTTTGCAGGGATGTGTCTGCATTTATGAAGCAGTTGAGGAGTGACCTATCCATCTATTAAACTTTTACTTTTGAACCAATCATAAGTCAGTTTGAGTCTTGAAGGCTACACAAACATGTTTTTGTCATCTACCAAAGAGTAAACTGCTGGGTGGGTAAACATGAAGTGAATGTTCATGGTTATTTAGTGCTGAGGGAGGGGTTCTTCTGATTAGTACATGATGTATCCTTTTGTTCCTTTTCTACCATCTTTTTTCTGCACATCTCTATACCCTGTTCTCCTTTTATTCCTGATACAAATGAAGCAGCTGATGAAGAAAAATGTGAAACAAGGTAGAGAAACAGCAGAGGTTTGGGAGTGGTGGTGGGGGCATACATTTTTTATAGGGACTTACATGAGTCCTCAAAGTGGAGAACAACAAAAGCAGCCTGGATAAGAGAGCGGAGAAAGCTCACTCGGCCAGTGCAATGGTAGTTGTGGTGAAAGTGTTCCACCAGTCGTGTTCACACGGAGCTGGAGGGCAAGCTGTGCTCCTGAGATGTGCGTGATGGTGGAGGAGTGGTGAGGGGTGGGGGAGGAGATGGAGATATCAGGGTGAAATTGGGGAAATGGAGGGGTGTTGTAGGAGGGCAGATTGCAGAACAAGGAAATGGGTTGAATGCTGGCTGTTTGGAGGGTGCGGTTGGGAGTAGCACATGCCCTAGTAAGACATCTGAAAGGGCTTTGAAGAACTATGTGTGCACAGACCTGTGCTCAGTTTGACCCAGTTGATAGTAAATGCAGAGGAAAGGAAAGGTGTGTTTTCAGTGAGGGGAAAAATTCTAACTTGCCTGCATGCCAAGTCACTCAGTGTGTGAGGCCTGACATCTGGTCAAGTGGTCAAGGTTTCTCCATCTGTTCTGCTTACAGCTAATGACGATCTATCCATCTATCTATCTATAAACAACAATAAAATGCAGAAGACATCTGTCCCATCTGCACTTCACCTATTTTTGGAACGTACGAGGATTACACCACTTATCTGTATGTGTGCCATTCTCTCTCTCTTTTTCCATGTCCCTGTTTAAAGCACCACTGAGTGCCAGTCTATCATTAGAATAATTAATTGTTCAACCAAGTGGCATATTCAGAGAGAGCCACTCGGGCAGAAGCAACAAGACAGCGGTTAGTGAGGAGGAGGAGGGTGAAGTCAAGCGTGAGAGTACAAAACACAAACAGGTTTTCCTGTTATGAGCCTGAGCAAGCAAGGAAAATGAAAGAAAAAAGAGTAGACAGAGGAGGAAATTATGCCTGCTCTCCTGTAATTTGTGTGTATGATGAATAAATTAATCAAACTCATCTTTTGACCTTTTGATCAGGGAATAGACACAGATGAAAGATTTGTTGTTGTTTTGTCTAAGCTGTAGGCTTAACGTGAAAGATTTACTTTTTAACTTTTTCATATAGCATGGGAATAAAGATGTGTGGAAAGTTGTTGACTTTAAAAACTGATAGAAAGTAGAAAGGCGTAACTAAAAACTGTGCAAAAGAATCAGTAGCAACATATAAATATGTAATCTGCAAATGCAAACTAATATGATGTAAAATACTGTATTAAAGTACAGAAGGCAATCCATCCAAATAGTTCAGCTATAATTCCAATCCTAGTTTAGAAACACATAAAAAAATTGTCAAAAGCTACCTGATGTTTTGAAGTAAAGTTTTTTACCTATTTTACATATTTAGTGCTTCAGCGCAGCCTCATATCTGACACGTTAAGACTTCAACACATTAAGTGCAGTAAACCTGCAGGATTTCTAATGGCCAGCAGGGGGCGACTCCTGTTATTACAAAACTTGACACTAATTAGCACCATATATTTTGGGATAATTAGACAGTTTCTGTAGTTTGTACAACACTACAGTGGATTTTAAATCAAATGTAGAATTGCTGCTTTAATTCGTTCTTTTTTCATGTTTATTGTTAGGAATTACAGCCATTTTATACAGTCCCCAAAATGAATGGGACAAACTAACATAATGTTGAATTAAAGGACTGTTTTTTAGTACTCGGATGAAGCTCCTTTGCAGTCAGTGACCGCATGAAGTTTAGAGTCCATGGACATCACCAAATGCTGTTTCCATTCTTGAGATGCTGCACTGGAGCTTTACTGCAGTTGGCCTCGTCACCTGGTCTGGTGAGTTGACCTGGTACAAGTTCATCTTGGGTTAATCTGTCCAAAGAGCAGGCTCTTTAAATCTAATCTTGCCTTCTTTTTCCTGAGTGTAACCAGTGGTTTCACCTTGTTGAAAATCCTCCATATTTCCGTTCATAAAGGCGTCTCCTGATTGTAGACTCTGACAGAAATTAACCAGACGTTAGAAATTAACCAGATTGTTGATTTGGCTCTCTGATAGGCATATTATGGTCTATCAGCCTAATGATGGCCTCCCTACTTGCACTGACATCTCTTTGGGCCTCACGTTTAAAATTACAGTGAAAAGCTACATAATACAAATTCAAGACTTTGAAAGAACTTAATTTCTCATGAAATGATGAGGCCGCATCTGGCCTCAAACTGCTTGTTTATCAATTGTCCCATTAATTCTGAATACATGGGGGGGCTGACTTGTTGGTTTTTCATTTAAAATCCTTGGTGGTGGTGTACAGAAACAAAATAGTGTCTTTGTTCCAAAAATTATTGCCCTCTGAAAACACAGTCCCAGTGAGTTTACAGTCTCAATCCATAATATTATAAAATACAACATGATGTTCTTTTTCTTACAATAAAGTCTCCATTAGTGTCAAAAAGCAGGGCATGGTTTAGAGTGGGGCCACTTTGCAGCTGACAAGTTGGTACTGGCTGAACATGCAGTGTCCTGCAGTTTCAGTCAGACACACAAACCTGGCAACACTGAAAACGCTCAGCCGGAGGCTTTTAAAAGAGAAGTTTGTGAACTAGTGGGTGACGTCACCGTCTATTATTAACACCTAAACGTTGTTGTGTGGAGCACAAATGCCTCTTTAAGCATCTAATTAATCTGCCCTGCCACTTTACATTGTTATATATATATATATATAGAGATAGATAGAGATAGAGATAGAGATAGAGATAGATATAGATAGATAGATAGATAGATATAGATAGATAGATAGATATATAGATATGAAGGATTAGCTAATCTTATACACAGGCACATCTGTAAACCACTTTGAAACCCTTCTCCACTCCGGCTTCTTACATCCTATATCTGACTTACACACAGAAAGCTGCTGTGTTCTCTGTTGGTTGCTGTGTTGGTTGGTCTGTGTTGCTAGCTCTCCGTGCATTCACAAAGTAAGGATGACGATATGTGTTCTCCTGCTGTATGGAACATAATGTCAGAAATTCCAAATGACTACAGTGGTCATAGCTGAGCTTCTAGTCATTATAATGATACAAAATACATGCTAACCCATAAAACAGGGAGCCTGAATTGAGCATTCCCCGCACAGTTTCTCGTATTTCACGTGTGTACTGTTTCTCAGAGCATTCCCCAAACTCTGAGAAACAGTACACACGTGAAATACGAGAAACTGTGCATACAAGAAACTGTGTTATACGAGAAACTGTGTTATGCACTGGGTAGTTTTACAATTCGCCATAAATCCAGTAAGTAACTTCTGCAAAACTGTAGCTCCTTCTTCAGTTATTTACTCTTTAAAACTCACATTCAATTATTGCTCACAACTATACCATCTCTCTGTCTGGAAAGACTGTCAGTTTTCAAGTTTCTTTGGCAATAATCCAAACCAAGCTATATCTTTTTTCTTTTTCTTTGTTCACTTGGAACTCTCCCTTTTGTATTTTTAAACATCCTATTTACAATACATAATTTTAACATACTTAAGACACAATCTGCTATAATTATCTTTGACTTATCAATATAGCCAACACCTTTGTATGACAAACTCACAGATGAGAGCTCTTGATCATAATGTGTAATGCTCTAACTTGCTTCAACTGCAGTGCCTGGATTGAAGTCAGAACTGACACCTTCTGCTTTGCCTGGATACTGCCTGAAAGGGGCACACAAGGTGTGGCTGATGTCGTCACCTTCATATTCCATTAGTACAGCCTATCTCCACCCTGATAATGTGCCATCTTCCAACAAGACTGAGCTGTTGATTGTAGTTTTACACAGAGCTTTACTGATAGAGAGCAAAGCACGTGTTCCTTAATACTGTTTGTTGGAACTGAATTTAAAATTTGCCTAATAAAAACATGTACTTCAAAAAAACAAACAAACAAATCCTGGCTTGTTTTTAGTGTGTCTGAACAAAGCACTTTTAATTACTTTTTAAAAATGTCCTTTTCTTCTAGTTCTTCAGAAGAAGATGAAGATTATGTAATCCAGAGACCGAACACAACAAATGTATATCTGTCTATCTGTCTATCTATCTATCTATGGTAAATGGCCTGTATTTGTATAGC
>NW_005187569.1:468333-473925 GCF_000239375.1 Pundamilia nyererei
CTTAATAAAGTCTTTGGTGCTTTGTACTCCTTAGGTCAGTCATGTCAAAGAAAAGTTTGCTGGTAGCGCTTGACTACTTAGTCTGGAGCATTCCTGTAGATGATAACACAAACCCACAATCTTCCTAGTAGTGTCTCAGCAAATTCACTCCAAGGTGAATTTGGAGTGCAAAACTCAGAGAAACTGCAAAAACCTAAGTATTCTAAAAAAGAACATGGCAGCATGGCTTAGGTTTGCAAAGCTGCATTGAAACCAAGTGCAAGAGGTTTGGAGCAATGTCCTTTGGATAGGCAAGACCAAAATGGAGATGTGGTGCATTATAGCCAAATGCCTCATACCAGCTTTCAAGCATGGTGGTAGCGGGGTGATGATTTGGGTTTGTTGTGGCAGGACCTTAAAACTGTACATACACAAATGCCCGCAAACAACAAAAATCAATCAAATCAATCAAATGAAGACACACAGTGAAGAAGAATGGGCCAAGTGTCCTTCACAACTATGCAAGAATGAAAACTTGCTGCTCAAAGTGAATATTGAAAGCTACTGAATCATAGGGTGCACTTAGTCCACGGTCCTGTGAACAAACAGGACTGTTTGTGATGCATATCCTGTCATTTGGTGTAGAATGGTATCAGCTCAACCATCAGCCGATGTGGCCTGCCACTGATATCAGCTGATCTGACATGAACTTGACATCACCATGTTCAGTTTGTGGGAACAAGTCTGTGATGAAAACCTTTATAAAACCAGGAATCATGAATTTGCCATTGATAACGTCACGATTTAGACTTTGCATTGCAAAGTGGAGTAAGTTTTGATTTTTAAAGCGCACATATTGCATATTCTGTTCCATACTGTTACAGTGTTGGACAAAAGAAAACGATGAAATCAACATATGTACAACTAGGCTCTGTGAGCGGAAAGCTCTGGATTTTTAGATTTTCAGTGATGGAAAGCAGCATCGTTTCAGTTTCAGTTTAAGTGAAATGTTTTGGATTTTGCTGTATTTGCATGCAGCCTCAGGTTGTTGGAATTCTGTGTATTTACTATCAGACCATTTACAAGACGCATTGCATCTATATGGTGAAGGAAGCCCAGTGACAAAAGATCTGATGTCCTCGTTCTACCTCAATAATAGTTCTAAATGTTTTCCATATATAAAAGCATTTTGGAAATGAGTTTGGTCTGATGTAGACATGTTCCCATAAAGTGCTTTAAATCGCCTCATCTGTATCACGCAGAGCCATGGGAGGAGGGCTAGTGGTTGGGATGGTAGATATGTGGATGAAGGGTGGGGGTGTGCAGGGTGGCTGCAAATGGTTGGGAGGGGGTACTCATCCTATTCTTATCTGCAGTGTCGCCCAATCGATAACTAGGACATCTAGATAAGGCCTCGAAAGCCTTGTGCACACACAGTTATCCCCTGAACCACTGAAGGACACACACACGCAAACACACACACGCAACTTCATAGATGCTGAAGACCCACACACAGGAAAACACACAGCTTGAGCACACTGTTTGCACACATACACATGCTTAAATGTAAATTCACACTCCCCTCTCTGCTCTATCCCACAATCTGTTGCCTCCTAAATCACCCTCCCAGCACTCCGCAGGTCTAGATACACAATTCTGATAGAACTCGGAGTACTGACTGCCACAATCTCCCTCCCATCCTGCCCATCACTTTGCCACGGAATTCGTCGCTAAGCTGTGGCGTTTTTACGCTCGATCGGTCAGCGACTATTTCCTCTTGTGGAAGGCACATCTGCTTTCTCCATCCGTTCTCCAACCGTTAGGGTCCCAGAAGGCAGTGTTAAATTAGGGAACACTGCAGCTTTATATAGTGTTATGAACCAGCTATAATCTGTCTCTGACGTGACCTGGAGACCCCGTAGAGAAACAAAGAAGGAGGCTGTAAATGGATATGTGTCTTTTTGTTTCTGCTTGTAGGCAGGAGAATATTGCTTATATTCCACACGCATACTGTACGTTGGACTGACTTGACATTTTTAATCTCATTTTGATGGTGCTAAGGCCACATCTCACAGGAGTTCTTTTTGATCTTATTCTGAAATTCAGAGCAGCCCTTACTCTTTCTCTTTACCACTTCCTTCTCACTCTTAGCACTCCTCCCTTCTTTCTTTAAATTATCAGTGCAGCTTGTGTGTAGGTGTATGCGTGCGTGTGTGTGTGCAGCTGGATGACTGGCCAAGGTCTTTGAACACTAAGACCTGGATGAAGGATTGAAAGGCCCCTTGAAGCCCCTTCAGCCAACGCTGACACCCTCCGGGGGCAGAGGAGCTAGGGAAGGGAGATCAAAACCAGAGAGAAGAGGCCAAGAGGTCGATGTGAAGCAAAAGATCCGGGGAGTATCTACAGTCCAAGGAAGTATCTGTGGTCTCTGCAGAATTTCTAGAAGGGTCAGCCCAGTGAGCAAAAAAGGCATCAAAACTGGGAAGAGTGTGCTGCTGTGAAATGTTGGCTTCTCCAGCAGAAGAATGGGTTGAAACATCGCCCTGAGGGGCTATGCCAGGTCCAATGGCATGCGATCCCTGTGATGGTGCGGCATAGATATCATACTTGAAAAGTCAGACGCCCGTCGAATTCCTGAATTCTGAACTTTGGATCGCCAGTGGAAACCAACTTCATGCTGGTTCATTCGCGCTTAAAAGGCCCGATGAGCGCTCACCCACATTTTGCTCCTGGGGTTCATTAAAGTCTGTCATGGTCTCTATGAAAGGAGCAACAATGAGATGAAGTAGAGATGAAGCAATTTTCGGTCCCTCTCATTTCTCTTTGTCTCCTCTTAAAGCATCTTGTTAAAGCACAAACTGTTTCAAAGCCTCTTTCAATTGCCTCCCACTCGCTACTTTACAATTCAACGAGGAACAATTAAACAAGTGAGTAGCCCCAGCCATGACACTAAACAATGAAGCACTGTGATGGCAATCAATAACAAGTCTGCAATTCACCTCTCAAGGTCGGTGAACTCGGCAGCTCACTACATGGGCTCATGGACATCAACTGCTGGTCCGAATGAATCCTGGGCTGAATCCTCTGGTAATAATCTTTAATTCCTATCCACAATTAGCCTGCCCTCTTCCCATCCATCACAGGCCAAAAAAAGGCACCTGGGGCAAACAAGAATAAAAAGCAAAAAAGGAGTCGAAAGAGCATTTCTCATTTAATTATTCATCCATTATTTCAGTAAACAGACGTACAGCTGGATGAATATTTTGGCTGTAATCAGCTGGACTCTCCTAGAATCTTTGGATTTTGCTCATATGCCTTTTTTTCCCCTCTCTCCTAACCTTCATCAGTCCAGTGTAGAGCAGCTGAAGACACATATGGGCATTGATTTTTGCCCAGAGCCATGTGGGCTGAACTCAAAGCGAGCTTGTCAGAAGAGTCGGCAAGAGGGGAGAGCGAGAGAGAGAGAAAGAAAGTACGAACGAAAGACAGAAGGGAGGACAGAAATCTCCCCAAACAAGCATCTGACAAAAAACAAGGTGCAGGCCTGACCGCCTGACCCTCACTACTTTGGACACCAGAAAAAAAAGAAGGGAAAAGAAATAAGAGGGAAACAAGAGGAAGGAGGCAAAAATAACAAAAGAGAGCTGCTTTCATTTCCCTAATTTGTGCTCGCCTTTTCTACATTTTCAACAAAGAAACTAATGCCCACTTCGAGTGTGTCCGTTGGGCCACAATCTGTCGGCATGCTTTGATGTGCTCATTGCAGCTTCCTCTGAAGTCCTGTACGCTGAGTTCCTCTAACAAAGGGAATAAAATAGGAGGATAAAGAAAAAGGAGAGAGCGAGAGAGACGCCTGTTTTGTATTTGGCAAGGCACTGCTTGTATTCCTAGCGGACATTCTGCCTTCAGCTCTTATTCCTCTTGCTCTCATTCCCCGTCTTCCTCCTCTCCAGCACTGGTCCTTGTTGGAAGGTAAAGACTTGGAGAAAGTTAATGATCAAACAGGTAAATCTCATTTTCGTTTGATGTTTATTTATGTCTTTTCTCCATCCCTGCAGCATTCTACCTGAGACCCCACACGGGTTTGTTCTTTTTTGCTGTTTTAAGTGCCAAAATGTACCTCAGTCAAACTCCCAAACAGGTGTGCATACGGATACAACAGAAACTAACTGTAAATTATGTCAAGGACAAAGCAGTTCCTCAAAAAAACCCTTTAAAAACACATTAACAGATGTTTTGGCCACTTGGCGGCAGTACATAAATTCATATAGCCTACACAACACTAAAATATTTGATAGAAATACATGCTACAAAGTTTTATGCCAACACTTGCCTGTTTACATACTCAGACAACTGTGTTATTTGTGCTTGTGGCCTACTGCTACACATACCACCACTATGTTCTTCAACTACGTGTTACTAATGACAGATTGTTGTACTATCAGAGCTATTCCACTGAAAACAGAAGTAACTGTCTGGGACACCAGGTCATTTACCCGCGGACCTGAGTTTCATTTCGACATGACATGAGCAGTAAATTTAAACACCAGTGACACAACAAACAGGAATGAGTTGATGAAACTTTCAGATTCCACACACAAACGCTACTCTCATGTTCTTGACCGCAGTGTTTGTATGGACTCAAAGTCAGTTGCTATTGCTATTCCCCTTCAAACCCTTAAATTTCATGTAGTTCAGTACCATTCAACTCAGATTTACACGCATGCTGATGCTATTTTCAAATGTGTTACCATATAGATAAAAAAGTTATAACGAGCACAATATATAATTATAGAACATTTTAAAACATGCTGAAGACCTTTTTCCCAAACTGAAACTTCAGTTTGTTTTTTTTAGAAATAAATGTTTATGTCTGTTTTTAACCCTTTTGTTTTTTAAACCTTTCTGGTTATCTGCTGTTTATGAATTCCTAAAGCAATTGGATATAACATACTTCTGTCTTTTACATTTTATTACTGGCTATGGAAATAATTTGCATCACTGTTTCCGGTATGCAGCTACTAAGTGGTCATTTGAACCCTGATTGGTTTCATATATAAATCTCTTGGAGTGGAGTGCTTCTCAATCATCTGTGTACACACATGGTGACTTTTGTAATTTTAATAAATCCAGTTAAAAGTTGTTAGCCTTTAATCAATGAAAAAATCTGTGCTGTTTTCTTCCTCAAACTGAATCAACAGATTCAGTTTGAATGGATTAAAAGTTGGATTTGTTTTAACAAGTTTTATTTATCCCCTAAAGTAAACGGGTGATGCTCATGCATCTGTGCATGCTACAGCCACATGGGGTATGTGTACATAGATGTGCTCCACATGTACACACTCAAAAACACATCATCAAGTAAAATAGTTGCATTTCCTTAAATGTAATGAAAAAAAACTGACTTAATGAGAGCAGGATGGACATGGATCAAATGTCCAATTTTCTATTACTTTGGACAATATTTTATCTCATATTTTAGAATGAGTGTCTTGAGGGCGTCGATAGACAGAATATGAATGAATACTCATATTAAAGATGGCAAAAGTTTCAAACAGTAAGATTAGAATATGTGGAAGTAGTCCCTATAAAACTAGAGTGAGGTGTTCACAA